>NW_026849190.1:0-58045 GCF_030867785.1 Colletotrichum acutatum
TTTACGCCTTACTTCTTTCTGAGAAACCAGGAGCCATACTATCAGACGGGAGGCGGTGCTATCATTGCTGGATGTGGGTTGACAGTGATTTTCGTTCTCATCACTAAATGGTACTGTCGGAAGAAGAACAAAGATTTGGACGAGCAAGACAGGGTCTCTGGAGAACCTAGTGAGTGGAGATATGCGTCTTGAGTCTCTTCTCTTGCTTCAGTAGGATCATCGATGAGGATGTATCTTTGTGCGATGTACTAAGCTTGATAATCTTGCTTCTAGTCTCTATCAACTTATTCTTGAACCTATGTGATGAATGATCGAAATAGAAAAGGTCGTCTCCAAAAAAAAATAAGAAAAAAACTTCATTGTTGACCAGGAGTCCATTGAACCCCTTTCAGCATGCTACTGTCCACACAGAGACTTGTTAACTTCTGTAGGCTGGCGAGAAATTTGACGGCAAAAGAATTTTGCAATCAACGGCTGCACACTCAATGGCAATTAGAGGGTTGCTCATAGGTCTGCACTACGGCTTCGCTCTGAAACTCGATGTCCAGAAGGGCCAAAACCCCTGATAGCAAAGTATTGAGTTAAGAGAAAAGAGGCTGGCTGTGGCTGTTAGGAAGGAGATGGAGGCTGTTTCCAGATTTGATTCGAAACACAGAAATCGAACGGCGAGAACGGGTTGCCTTGAGGAATTAGATCCTAGTATTCAGACCCTGCTCCTTTAGACTCTAGCAAACACGCAAAGACAACGATGGCAGTATGGAATTCGCCCGGACGATAAACGGGTGCAGTTGGCTTCAAGGTATGCGGATCCCTCGATTTGAGGGAATGTCTGTGTCTCTAAACTTGAAACCATTACATGCCTTGGTGTCTTCGGAATGAACCAAGGAGACTCTGTTTGCGGAAAGCTTTTCATCTAAGTTCAAGTGGCTTTTCCCATAACGATACGAAGCCTCACAACCATAATCAAGAGCCGACTTTTTGATCGTTAGCTTGATGAGGCGCAGGGAAGGGTCCAGCGTATGTTTAAGGGTTGATGAGACGATGGCTGTGGCAGCTTGAATAGGCTTTATTGACATCATAAGCTTACCAAACTAGTACGGATACAGTGTCCATCTAGCATCGCTTGGCTTGCAGAAGGCTTGCATGTAGCGCCGGCTTTACTTCTGGGCCTACCTGTAGTGCTAGAAACCTTAGCCCATTCTCCTCGGGCTCACAACGGCGGCAAGCTTGACAAGGTGCGCCAAGATCGGCAGGACTAGCTCTCTAGTCTGACTCGTGAAGCCACAACGGCAACCGATCAAGAAAATCATTGTCAGTATACGATCGGCGTGCTCAAAAATCTCGCGGTCCGGCGGGAAACGATAAGATAGCGATTCCTTATCTTTGACAAAGGAAAGTCCATACCGCCGGTAACGCACATGCAGAGATGAAGTGTAACGATCGAACGGCTGAACCGGCCTGATGGTCAAAGTTATCTTTCGGACTTACGGAACACTCTTGCAGGGTTCAAAGGCCAATGAGACATGATTGGAATGATCCACAGGTTGCTGATGTGACCCAGCCATGCTTGCTCCATTCCATTTCGCGGGGGTTCGAATGGTCTGTGAGGGGAAAAGAAGGGATTTTCTGTGGGTTGCATGAATGCCGGGCGAATTCGGGCAGACTTTTGAAGAACAACAGTGAACCACCTCCAGAGAGGAGGTCTAAATAACTAAAGACCGATGAGCAGCAAAACATACATAGTGATTTGAATCGATGGGGTGGCAGTTGGTTCGACAACTTTAATGATCCATCAGAGTTCAAAGAGATTCTAAATGTGTCATTTTCGCACAGATAACCCATGTCTTGAGCGCTACAATCAGGTTTTTTAGGCATTGTTTCCTTGATATTTGCAATCTTGCCAATTTTTCTTTTGCCCCCCACATGAAGCCTAGGAGAGCCCTGTCGCGACGCTAAAAGGGATGAACGAATTTTCGTGACAATCTGTAACAGGATGAGTGTCGTATCGGCCTTGCTAAGCCGGTCTACGAGCTAGAAGGCCGAATTTTGGACTAGCACCAGTCGGAAGCCGTTTCTCTTCCTCTTCGCCTGCCTTAGTGCGCTGCTCGCCGCATCGCGCGATCGGTGCGGCGGCTGCGGCCTGGCAGACTCCCCTGCCGCCTGACGGAGCGCCAAGCCGGCCAGATAATTCTTGTCATCAGCCAAGAATGCGGCTTCCCACCCGGACCGGGACCTGTAGCTGGCGGGAGCTAGGAACAAGCCACCAAGCGGTCAGGCACGACGATGGCGATCTGCTCGTCCCGAAGGAGAAATGTTCTCAGCACGTGGTGATGTGTCAGACCACGTTCTCTGTAAAGTAACAGATACAGCAAGACCAGGGGGATGCTAGATCTTGTCCATGGGTATTTGGGAAAAGAATATTAACAGAGGAACACCACAAAGATAAAAGAAGATAAAAAATAAGAAACACGTCGTCAACGGACGGCTATCATCGCCGAGCACCGCCGAAAACTTCTTGCTCGCAAACAACACCAGTCTGACTGTCCATGTGCCGCTTCTAGATTTTTTCCCCTAGGGTTGACGTCAGCCCACATCTCCAAGGTCCCAGAAAACCTTCCCCAATCCAATCCCCAGAGTGAGAAATTTTAACATGTTGGTGACTCTGGAGTCTGCTTTCTCCACGCGGAGAGTCCGTATGTTTCCGTCGTCGTCACGAGAACGAACGGTGCGGCCTTCGGATTGTCACCGAGTAGATCCAGAACGCGGTACCGGGAGAATTTTCGGTCAAACCACCCACCCTTCGGGCGGGTCTCGCACAAACGCTATCCTGCGCGGATGTGGAGTCGCGAGTCAGATGGGAAGAAGAACGGTCGTCGCGGCCTGATCTCCGCGAGTCCTTTGGCCTGCTTTTGCCTGCCAGAACTGGGGGCCAGAACAGACAACTGGGACCCCGGGCTCCGCGTCGCCCCATGGTCACGCTCTGCAGATTGTGTGTGAGGAAAGTCTGGAGCCCCAAGGGCAATAGAGCTCAGCGCCCGCAACAGCTGCCCTCCGCCATCCCTCCGGCCTTTGCCCCAGCCTGCTTAATGTTCTCCAAGTGCATGTTCCGTGTTCCTGGGGTCTCTCCACTGGAGAAGAGGCCTGAAATGCGGACAAGAGGTCGCTCCTACTTCGGCCGTTTCTCTCCAGGTCTCCACACTAACACCAGACAAAAATTTCGGATGACGATGTTGGTGTCGAGGTTAGACAGACGGTCACGTCGAGAGTCGGGCGAGGAATCCACAATCCATGAATGCCGTCTTCGGGTTGGCTGACTTGCAATATTGGCCGCTCTTATTGTTGATCTACTAGTGTGTCGTCGTGAGTAGTGGTGAGAAGTGAGCAGTGTGATTAAAAGCCCGGCTCGTCCCAGTCTCTGGTATAAGTTGTCTTTGCTTGGCAGGTGTCTTTTTCCCTCCGGACCATCAGAGCCGCATTTCTTAGCATCAGCCTTAATCAGATCTACTATTACCCCTTTGGGCCAATCTCTGTTTAGACGAGGTCTTGGCTCGCGGCAGCGCGGAAAACCCCAACAACATGCACGGAGTCAATCTTGCCCCGAAGATTTCGGGCAAACACAACCCGGACAGCCAAAATGAGGCTCACGTCGAGAACCTCGCCAGCGCCCTTCCTGGTGTGAACGAGAAGGATGCTGCCGCCATCGCCGCGGCTGGTGGTTGGGAGGTCGATGCCTTCATCGACAGCATGGAGCGGGAGTTGGAGGCTGCTGGTGGTTTGAAGAAGGGCTTTTTCCAACTGGAGTTCACCAACACAAAGTACTTCACCTGGCTTATTGTAGCCTTCGCCTCAATGGGTGGTCTTCTTTCCGGTCTCGATCAGTCTCTCATCTCTGGCGCCAACCTCTTCCTTCCCGGCGATCTCGGTCTCACCACCCGCCAAAATTCTCTCGTCAACTCTGCTATGCCTCTCGGTGCCGTCGGTGGTGCCATCATCCTCAGTCCCTCGAACGAATACCTCGGCCGAAAGATGTCCATCATCATCTCTTGCATCCTTTACACCATCGGTGGTGCACTTTGCGCCGGCGCACAGAACTTTGGTGAGTCCATCTACAACCCATTCCAGGTCTGCATGCTTGACATGGCTAACTTGTTTTGAAGGCATGATTGTTTCTGCCCGTGTTATTCTTGGCATGGGTGTCGGTCTCGAGGGTGGTACTGTCCCTGTCTACGTCGCTGAGACTGCCGAACGCCGCATTCGTGGTAACGTCGTCTCCCTATACCAACTCAATATCGCCCTCGGTGAGGTTCTCGGCTACGCCGTCGCCGCCATCTTTATCCATGTGCCCGGAAACTGGCGCTGGATTCTCGGATCATCCCTTCTCTTTTCCACCATCATGTTCGCCGGCATGCTCTTCCTGCCCGAGTCTCCTCGTTACCTGATGCACAAGGGCAAGACGCTCGAAGCCTACAAGGTGTGGAAGCGTATCCGTGGCACCTCTACCCCCGAGGCCAGAGAGGAGTTTTTCGTCATGAAAGTGTCCGTCGTCGATGAGAAGCAGCAGGTCTCCGAGGGTGCCAAGAACAAGCGCTTCCCCTGGATGGACTTCATCACCGTCCCCCGCGCCCGTCGTGCTCTGGTCTACGCCAACATTATGATTCTTCTTGGCCAGCTTACTGGTGTCAACGCCATCATGTACTACATGTCCATCCTCATGCAGCAGATTGGTTTCAATGACGAGAAGGCCACCTACATGTCTCTTGTCGGTGGTGGCTCTCTGCTCATCGGTACCATCCCCGCCTGCTTCTACATGGAGAAGTTTGGTCGTCGCTTCTGGGCCAACACTATGCTTCCCGGTTTCTTCGTGGGATTGGTCATCATTGGCGCTAGCTACCAGATTCCTACCGATACCAACACTACTGGTGCCGTGGCTTGCTACCTCATCGGTCTGGCTCTGTACATGGGCTTCTTCGGCTGCTACGCTTGTCTCACCTGGGTTGTTCCTTCTGAGGTCTACCCTACCTACCTCCGATCCTACGGCATGACCACCTCATCTGGTCTGCTCTTCCTGTCTTCCTTCATCGTCACCTACAACTTCTCTGCCATGCAGGAGGCCATGACCCGTACCGGTCTCACTCTTGGCTTCTATGGAGGCATTGCCATCTTGGGATGGTTCTACCAGGTAAATATTTCCATTGATATGTGACATCAAAACGCAGACTAACAATCCATAGATGATCTTCATGCCCGAGACCAAGGACAAGACCCTCGAGGATATCGATCGTCTTTTCGAGAAGCCAACCAGCGAAATTGTTGCCATGAACATGAGGAACAACACCCAAGCTTTCGGCAACTTCTTCATGGGCCGCTGGGGCAGCAAGGCGCAACAGCCCACTCGCGAACTCGAGATTGAGGAGAAGGGCAAGGACATTGCGGCCTAAACCCCTCAAATGTATTTTATGTATAATGAATTGGCTGCGGCCGAGATAGATACCCTGATACTTTATAATCCAAGTGTTTTGAGACCTTGACAGTCAGTGCCATTTATTCTTCTGAGAGTGGAGATGCCTACCCAATATGGCTTCACTCTTCTTAATTGGACTACACGTACCTCTGCCTTTCCACCACTCCGGGTACGGACCCGACGTCGCCCCACTGCCGAGCAGGTTATCTCCGCGATCCTGGAATAAGTCGTGGCGTGCCGAGGCTTGTTGTCAGCAAAAGGTCATTTTGAGCAATGTTTCACCACATGCTGAGGCAAGTAGAACGTTATTAATGCACTTCTCATGGCGTTGATACCTTGTAATTTGGGATGGTAGAGCTGAGAGACATGGACTAACTCCCACATTTCTTCCCCTTCAACCTATGTTGTCAGAGTAAGGTGCCTTAGAGCGAGAATAAAAACTTGCCTGTTTTCAGACGAAGGGCTTCCATTGTTCCTCGCACCAGTCCCAGAACTTGGTCGTATAACCGAGGCCCCCTTCCGTCTGCGGCTTCAAGGCCTTCACGATATCCTTCCTTGGAATATCCTCCTCAACGCGAATGCGTCCCCAGGGAATTACGTACGCGCCATTGTTGTCGAGCGAGATATCGGGGGATAGGCCTGCGTACAGCTCAGTGTACGCGCCGAATTTGGTTTCGTACAGGAAGGGAGTGATAAAGAGCATTGAAAACGCCGGGACACCGTCATAGGCGCCCGCTTTTAAGTTACCAGGGTTTTGGATGACGCTGACAATGTTGTCAGAACCATAGCGACAAGCCATCTCGCGGCCGAGAAGCCAGTTGCCGAACTTGGAGACGGCATAGTTCAGCGCACGATCAGGCGTGCCCTCTGCGAGATGGTCAAAGTCGACGCCATTCTCGCCAGTTGACAGTTCCGCCATGAAACTCGCAGTCCAGACAACACGCACCGAGCCTCTTGGTGCTTCTACCGCGGCTGCTCGGAGTTGAGGAAGGAGGAGGTGCGTGAACAGCTGCGCAGCAATGCAGTGCATGCCAATCATTGGCTCGAAGCCTTGCTTCGTCTTGGCGCCTTCTTCAATTCTATAAGCGCCTGAACCAGCATTGTTCCAGAGAATATGGAGCTTTGGCTCTTGTTGCGCAAAGGTGGCGGCGGCTGTTTTGACGCTTCCAAGATCGTTCAGATCAAAGGGAAGGAAGACTATGGTGCCAGGGGTTTCAGGTGCGGGTCTGGCGGTTGTGATGGTCTCTATCGCTTTCCCGGCACGTTCCTAGCTCAGTAGTAGGTCTGGTCAGTCTTCGACCGGTAACAAGACTCACACAACCGCCTCCATCACAAACCAAAGTTGAAGACCCTTGACTTAAGATAGCACTCAAGTATCGAGAATGTCGGCAACTATGCCAAGCTCAGAGATATTGCCCTTGCAATGAGAGTATGAGACTCACCTTAGATCGCGATGCCATGTATATTTTAGCCCCAGTTGCATATAGAATCTTGACAAGCTCAAATCCAATGCCATGGTTGGCACCCGTGACGATGAACACTTTCCCTTTCTGAGATGGGACGTGTTGCTCGGTGTAGGTTGATTGTGGAGGAAACCACTGAGAGAGCAGATTGCGCATTCCGGCAAGCGACATGATCACTGACTTTCGCTTTATCAGTCTGATATCTCACGACTTAACAATTCTCCAGTTGCACACAGCGATTTTGAGGTTTGGTGTTTGAATATCGTCCTACTAAGGTACTGTGGAAACTCCAGTGGAAAGAACGAGGACCCAGCATGTATTTATGCAACCGAGGTCCAAAAGCCCGCTCTTCTGCCGACGGCTTGGAAATTTCCAGGTGACAAAAGTGCTTTTTTATGATGGCTACGTTGGTGCCATCAAGCTGAGTGGCCCAATTCTCTTTATTTGCGCAAGCGACACGGCCCTGAGACACAATAGGCGGAGGGTGCCCACGCTCTGTCAGACAAAATCTCACAAATTAAGGTGCTTATCACTGCACCTCCCGGCCACTTGAATCGTCATGCTTACCAGCCAACAATTCATTTCTTCTCATTACTGGACAGTTTTACGAATGACCAATAATACTAAAGGGGACTTTGACGACCACCCCTGCAAGCCCGCCAGGGTTTGGGCGGACTTTTGACCAGAAACTGGACGTTTCCCACCCCAGTGTTTGCTGTCAGACTTTTCTCAGCGCTAAGATCTTACGATGGACCAGTGAATGGAGAATCATCAACTGGAACGGCGCAAAGGGAAGTTTTGCTCCTTCGCACTTCGTCTTTGTCATGGCTCTGAGCTCTAATATGCCCAAATACTCTATGTACTTTAGGTAATCGCATCATTCACATGTACGGACATTGATCTGCACTCTACGATGTCAACCCCGTGAGCGCCGAAAATGCTTCCAACCTGGCCAGTTCCGCGTTATCAATCAGCCGCGAGGCAAAAGACGGTCACCCCCACACATGGGTAAGGTGAGTTTGAGACACCCCTGTCCTGCATGGAAGGGGCCACGAGAATACGCCCTTAATGTGTGTTCCCACGTACGTGCCTTCCAGTCGCTGTCTGGACGAGCCCGGCTTCTTATCAGTCATGAACATTCAGGCAAATGTGTCTTCTCCCCCTTTTCACTTGACCCCGCACATGCTGTTGTGTCCAAAATTCTCCTACTAACATCTTTTCACCACCCATCCGAACGTGAATGCGTTCTACCTCACGTCGCTAGTATGGATGCCATCGTAGCCCTCGATACCGCGGGCCTCATTTTGAATGCAACGAGATGCATTCTGGCAATCATCTCAGCGTCCCAGGCCACCGGAAGCCGAAGTCACAACAATGAAAAAGTCGATTTGGGCACTGTCACAAGATTGAAACTTGCTCTGGCAGAGAGTCAGATGTTCTCGGGGAGTGATTCCAGGCCTTTGAGTACTTCACTTTCGCTACAAGATGTACCTACCTCCCGAGACACTTGCATCGCGCTTTTGGAGAACCTGGAGTCCATCGTACGACGGTCTTCCGAGAGTACGATAGCCGAGACAGAGACGCGAGGCTCCCTATGGCTTCAGCGGGAAGACGCGTACTACGAGCGTGAAATTGATCGCCTTAACACTACGGTGACGCGTCAAGTCACTGTTTTACTCAAGTACGTGGTACAAAGACCATGTCATGATACTATCTGACTTCGAATCACAGCGCCCGTCTATCCCGATTAAGCCAGTCCTTGAAAGTACTGGAGAGTCAGGGGCGGTATGCCCGACCAGAACAGAAATCCCAGGTTGACGTTATGTCAAGTGACCTGGAAGACCTGAAATCGCAAACGCATAAGCAGCTCACGGATCCACATGCAAGCTACTCGGAGGCCGACGTCAAACAGTTGAAGGTCCTGCTCACAAGACTGACCAAGTCAGAAGATACCTTACTCGCCGACACGATTGTATCAAGCCTGAATTACACCAGTCGACCTGCTCGCCTTGATTCTATCCCGCAAGCTCACCAGGATACGTTCCAGTGGGCACTCGACTCTCGGTTGTCAGATTGGTTTGTCTCCGGAAGTGGAACTTTTTGGGTCTCAGGCAAGCCCGGATCTGGCAAGTCCACTTTCATGAAATTCATTGCCAATCATTCTCGGACGAGAGAGTCGCTGGAACGATGGGCAGGCTCATCCAGCTCACTAGCTGTTGCGTCACATTGTTTCTGGATCGCGGGTACGCCGATCCAGAAGTCATGGCAGGGGCTTCTCCAGTCTCTGCTCTACGACTTGCTACATGAACACCCAGACGTTGTATCCATCGCCTCCCCTCATCGATGGGCGGCAGCCAAGGCTGGAAGATGGCAGACCGCTGCTGAACCCTGGTCTGTGTTCGAGCTGGCTGCTGCGTTGCGATCATTATCAACAGCTGATCACGTCCCTCTGAAGATATGTTTCTTCATTGACGGACTCGATGAGTACGACAGCAACCACGCTGAACTCTGCCAAGTGCTTCTTGACATGGCTAAATCCCCGCATATCAAGATGTGTCTGTCCAGCCGTCGATGGCCAGTCTTTGAAAGGAGTTTCGGTCAAGACGACCAAGAGAGCCTTGATATTCATGAGCTAACAAAGGACGACATTCGAAAGTTCGTGTATGATCAGCTGAGGGCTGATCCCCGCTGGAGTCTCGACACGTCTGAAAACGCTTTCTGGGAGCAGGCTGAGGTCGTCGATCGAATCGTAGCTCAGGCCGATGGTGTATTTCTCTGGGCTTTCTTTGTAACGCGATCTTTACGAGAAGGTCTTTCGAATGGCGAGAGATTGGAAGAACTGGCGGCACGCTTCAGCCGACTACCCTCAGACTTGGATCATCTATTCCAACATATGTTGGACAGCGTGAATCCTGCCGATCATCGTGTAATGGCGGGGATCCTTCAAGGTGCCATACATGCGCTGGAGCCGCTTCATATTGACATTTACTGGCAATTGGAAAGAGAACTAGAAGATGTCGACTCTCTCTCTGAGGAAGCAAAAGCACCAACCCCCGACCAAAATGTCGTCCTGCGGAGAGAGAAGTCCAGTCACAGTATCAATGAGAAGACAAAAGGACTACTCAAGCTTGTCAACAACCGGGTCGAGTTTCTTCACAGGACCGTAAAGGACTTCGTCTCAACAAAAGACATCGGCGAGTACCTCCAGGGAAAGCTCCCGGCTGGCTATAATGGCTTCATCTCCATTGCTGCTGCATATCTCGGGTTCCTTAGAGCCACACGCCAAGATAACTCGCTTGTCGCAGACATTATCCGGCAAGGGCGAGGTCTGAATAGCGGTCCATTCGTCGCGCATCTGAACCAAGCCCTGCTTTACGCGTCCGAAGCGTTAAAACAGACAGAACAGCCTGCTTCCAGCCAGGGTCGGCAGGTCGAAGAGCTCTTAGATGAGTACGAGGCAGCAATCGTGAACATGGTCAGGCGCGGTCAATTGACTATTAGAGGCGTTAAATCTAGCGGATACGATCCAAGAGTCCTATTCCGCGAGGAGCTCCTCCGACATGATCTGGCACCTTATTTGGAAAAGAAGATTCAACAGTCGCCGGATTTCTTCGATGTCTTCGATGAGTCGCCCCTGTACGCAGCGCTTATGCCCATGTCTCGCAGCAGTGGCGAAAGTGCTGCGCCTGCAATGGAGGTTCTCGATATCCTTCTTCGCCGTGGAGAGGATCCAAACTCAATTCCGAGAGAATTGGGCATTGTGAGCGATCTTGATGCACCTTCGTCATGGGTTGCGTTCTCTCGCAGCACCATGTCTGTCTTCAATATGCTCTCAGGATCGTGCATGTTCCCTGCTAAACGATGGAACGACTCCCTGAAGAATGCCACCTTTAGCCGCTTGCTGTCTCACGGCGCGGACCCCAACAAACCTCTGCTGGACCGCCCGGGAGCACGCACCGTTTTCTCACACTTCTTGGACATTTCCCTGTCCAAGTTCCTTGGAGAAGAATGCTTCGAAGACTACTCAAGAACCCTAGATGCATTTCTGCGAGCAGGCGCTAGTCTGGGTGTGCCCGAGCTGAAAAGGCAGGATGGCTCAACTGTAGAAGCTGCCTTTGGGAACTTAGCGAGAAGACACCCGGAAGAGTCAATTCTAGCTTCATTTTGCAACGAGCTCAAGGGCCTCACAGCAAGATTGGCAGCTGACCCGCCGAGAGCTACGTTTACCATGTTAGTCTTGGAGAAGCTCATACAGCACTGCCGCAGCAGAGAAGGAGACCTAAGCGAGCTGAAGTCGGCTATACTTCAAGGGTGCCCTACGTATGTCAGTGAACCCCTAGCCCAGATGATCGCTTCTGAGATGACTCGTCATCCAGGACGAGGATCTGAGCTGGAAAGATTTCCAAAAAGATTGAGGCGATCATAAAATGCTTCAAATGTGAGCAGGTAGCTCGAGCCGAGACAACGATTGGGATTTCTGTGTCTCATCTACGTCGCGCGATCGAGATTTAGGGAGTCCGTTTGCCTGCTCTGTGGTATTAGTCTTTACTTCATGTTGTTGCAGTTTGATCGCACTGTTGTTCCTAAGTTGTGGCACTTCCAGATTCATTACCAATGCAAGCTATAGACGAGATGTCTTTGAAAATGCAGGTTGATGTCTCTTGTTTAACCAAGAGTTCACTGATCACCGTCGCTACAGGAAACCTTCTATTGCTTCAGTACCACCTGTCCTGTGTGAAACGACAACATTTCTTCGCTCAGTCTCGTCACCTCCATATACTAGTAAGCCAACGTTAAGGCCATCAAAGCCCGACCTACAGAGAGCCTGTTTTTCTGCTCAAGGCACGCTGTATGAAGACTGGTCTACTGTCTGGCACGCAGAGCTATTGGGAACTCCAACCGACCCTATGTTCCCTGCATTCTTCCAATAACATTCCAACCGCATTGCGACCGTCACATCTGCGCAGACTCTGAGGCACAGCAACGTGTTTCGAAAGTTAGTCTCAACTTGTGGGGAGACCCCTATTACCACAGCTTGGGACCGCCCAGCTTTGCATTCCCCGCACAAGTCGCAAAGATCCTGGATCTATGCCTCCTCGGAACACTCAGTCAGCGACCACACGCTATAAGGATCCTGGTTCAACGAGCCGCACCTCTGAAACTACAATAGTAGTTCGGCTATACCGAGCACACCTCAGCTGTCAAGTTTTTGCACCGGTGCCAATGCCTGGGCCCGGCCGTTGTCATCTAAAGTCCAAGGAGCTCGACGACCGAGGCCGAGAGACAGGGACTACACGACTGTGGAATTTCGTTGCGAGTTCCATTCTCGTGCTTAGTGAGTTTTTCAGAGCCATGCTGACGTCTGTGAACGCACAACTGGTTGTTCCTTTCACTGTGATCAATTTCCATCAAGCCAGCGTCACTGCGGCCTCAAGGCGTCTGATGCGCGACCCGTGCATTGCCAAACTCTGCAGTTGCCTCAATTGCTCGACAAGAACAAACCTCAAAGATGAGTTCTTTACCAAGTAGCTAAAGTGGCTAAAGTCAGACGTATGACATCGATCATGAATCACCTGAAGTTGCAGTTGATGTTTGGTGTCACTGGGTCGTAAGCGCAATAGGTCGACATTGTATCCATAGCCATAATAAGCATAATAATAAGTCCGGACAGCTGCGACGTTTTGAGTCACCAATGTCGATCACACGATGGAACAGAAGGTAAGCTTGAAGCCAAGCTTGATGCGCGCCGGTGGGATTGGCTCGTATATTAAACACGAAATTCGGCGCACATCATCAGTTGATCATTACTCCAGTTCGCTATCAAATCCATACTCTCGCAGCCTTCTATTCAATTCATCTGTTGCCGGCCAACTCAATTCTCAGTTCCTAATTCAACCGCCAAAACTTTCCACAATGCAGTTCAGCATCTCCTCCCTTTGCATCGCTCTTTTCACCATGAGCACCCTCGTGGCCGCAGTTCCCGTGAGTAGTATCCTACTTGCAACAAGAAGCGTCAAGTCGATGTTTGTATCGTAGCTAATGCGAGTGTAGCAAAATAACGCCCGCGAGAAGTTCAAGCAAAACAGCTGCAAGAGCCAGGCGTGCAGAGATTCGGTCGATGCCGGATGCCCTCTCAACTTCATTAATTTCAGTCTTGGTGGCTGCGATGATCCCAGCTTCTAATCGGTCTCAGACGGCGGCCTTTCCGCACGGTACATGCTGGGGGGACAAATCCCAGGTGTCACAGCGACGTAGGTCCATGTGGTAACTGAGGCGCGAAAAAGACATCTTCTCCCAACTTAATAGCCATAGACCTGACTGTCTCTAAATACTGAATACTTTATTCAATATTCATAGCGACTTATGTTTGGCCTTTTCATCCTACCTGTAATATGTTTAAAGTCTTGTCAAGATTACGCTTAGTTGATTGGCTTTGAACACAACGAGGCGGCTCGTGACATCAAGAATTGCGACGAAAGAATTTATACAAAGATACTGGAAGGTGCATGCCGGATTCTTGAAATCAATTACTGCTAAATATGTATGGAGCAAGAATAAAGTATGTGCAGTGTTACAAATTGCCAACCCAACTACAATAGTGTATAAACGCTCAAGCAGACTCAAATCAAATGGATATTCCCGGACTCTCAAACGCCAGCATCCGCTCGTACAACTTGGTCAATTGCCTCTGCAACCCTAAACACATTCTTGCTATTCACTGTTGATGAAATTAGTACGAAAAGCCATCAAGTGGGACAACATTGATGTTGAACTCACATCCTGGTATAGACGCTCTTCCTGTTGACAAGAGGTAGATGTGATATTTCTCCCTCATCGTCTTGACTTGGAAAGCAGTGAGACCGGTGTAGGAGAACATGCCGATCTGATCAATGATATGTCTCCAAGAGCCAGGAGTGCCTCGTTTCGTGAGCTCGACGAACAGAAACGCTCGCATGCTCTTGATGCGAGCGTTCATTTTCCTCAAGTCTTGTCGCCACTCTCTTGTGAGTTCGGGATCATTGAGGATTGTTGATACAATGCGTGCACCCCACGCTGAGGGAGTCAAGTATTCAGAGCCGATAAATTGAAGCAGGTTGGACTTGATGGCAGGAACCGCGGCAGAGTCATGAGCGAGGATGTGGAGAGCGCCGACTCTGTGGCCGTAGAGACCGAAGCTCTTGGAGAATGATTGTGCGACCAGGACCTCCATCGTTCCCCTGCTGACGAAGTGACGGACGGCCCAGGCGTCGTGGTGGTCATCGCCAGATGCAAATCCTTGGCTAGAGAGCGTTAGTCAGTAAAGTTGACCGCTGAAGTCGGATCAAGAGTAGGACAGGACTCACTAGGCAATATCCAGGAATGGAATGATGCTGAGCTCTTCGCAAATATCGGCAATGATGCTCCATTCTTTCTGTGTTGGATCGCATCCTGTCGGGTTATGGGCGCAGGCTTGCAGAATAATGATGTCGCCCGGTCGTGCGTCTCGTCTAAGCGTCCTCACCATGCCTTCCAGATCGAGCGACTTGGTCTTGTGATTGAAGTATGGATAGAACCGGCGTTGAGTCTTCGGTGAAGCATTTTCCCATATCTGCTCATGGCTTGCCCAGGATGGGTCTGAGATCCAGACGTTCTCAGGTCTAACTGCCTTGTCTAAGAACAAGGCTCCCATGTGAATGGCCCCGGACCCAGCAATGGTCTGTACAGTGGTCAAGCGACTCTTGACGGCCTCAAGGACATCTCCTAGAAGGAGTTTTCTAGCAGCTTCGATGAATGTTGGAAGTCCAGCAACGGGTAGATAATCGTGGTTGTCTTGGATCTGCGCTTGTGCCTACACGTCGGGTAGATTGGGGTTAGCGTAAGGCTCGACAACGACGTTTGATCGTTTTGGATAATAAGCCACCTTTTTTACGGACGGCAATGTCCAAGGCTGTGCATCGTCGTCCCTATAGACGCCAAGACCGAGGTTGACCTTATCAGGCGTGGGGTCTGCTGCAACTGACTGCATCACAACGAATGCTTCATCGTAAGGAGCCTCGATCAGGCTGGAAAAGTGCGACTGCACAGCTAAGGAACCCATTGTGGCAGTAAAGTACTCGTGATTTGGATCAGTGTGTTTACAAGAAATAATTAATTCTTGTTGTTCAGAAAGGGTGGAATCTCGTCATTTTATGTTTGCCCTCCATTGCTGAGGTCCGAACGCCGAAAGTGCGTGAACAAGGCCTGTTGGGCGAGCAAACAATTGTCATTTTGGGCCCCGACCGCCGAACGTGACTGCCGGCCCCAGGGATGTGACAGAAACAAACATTGATGACATCTGTTGGTCGAGATCCAGGGCGATTGGGTTCACGATGCAAGGATTGAGCCACACCGCCTGCCTGACTTCCTTTTGCCTAGCAAGGGGGGAAGTTGCTTTTCCCAAGGGTGCGCTTCACTTTGCGGACTCGCGGAAGTAGGCACATCTTGCCCGATCCATGGTCATGGGATTCTGCCAGAAAAGCAAACATTTCTCATATTGACTCTAACTCACTGCGGTAATGACAGCCGTCGCTAAAGTTACTCTAGACACGAAATTTTGCGAGACAGTTGAGATCTTTTCCCGCGTACCTGGTTGAAAGGTGTTCGGATCAGGAGATTGTCCCGGAGTTGTCGGCGCAGTTGAAAACTTTCGAAATCAACCCCGATGCATACGCGTCCTTGATGGACACGGCTACACTGTATCTGTTGCCTACTCAGTTTTCGTTCTTCGGGAAAGGAATATGATATACTTACGTTCCGGCGACCACCATGAAGAGGCCCACAAGGACGACGAAAACGTGAAACCCGTACATTGCTTTCTTTGATGCACCTCCCTTTCTGTACGACGAGAAGTCCTGCATCCACAACAGAGCTGGGAAAATGAGACTGAAGGGAGCAAAGCAGAGAGCGCCCGCAAGTCCGAGAAGATAGTTGAGGATGGGGACGGCTTCTGCCACGATGAACGCTAGGATTCCGAGCGTCATGTTGCTGCCAATCCAGGTCGTCCAGTGGATGACGGTGTTTGCCTGCAGATGTTGCGAATCTCTCAGGATACGCACAAAGAGGTATTTCGCTGCCACATGTTGGTAAATACCGACACCGATGATCAGACCAGGAAGTGCAACACCATACGATATTTTCTTGAACAAAGGGCCAGCGCTTCCAAAAGCGGGAGTAGCGAGCCAAACACCACACCACCGGTAAATAACCAGTGAGAATGAGAGATACATCGCCAGAACGAGACAACCGGTCACCAAAGCAGCCTTTCTGTACTGATCAGGACGACGCATTTCCGAGATAATTGGGAGGTACATGGAAGAGCCACTATTGCTGATAAAGATATTTGCGCTTGCGGTGATACCAGCAACAAACGTCGGGTGAGCAATGGCCGTCCAGCCGAGGTCGAAGTCACCGGGAGGAGCGACGGCAGGTCGATCTTGTTGAGTGACAGCAACAACGAAGATGAAGACGGCGATGAAGAAGGTGGCGAATCCGAACCAGGTGAGCCAACCTAGGCGGCTGAATGTGCGCACTGCGGAGAACATGGTGATGAGGATCGCGCCCACCAAGGTGAAGATGACGGTGCATGCTCCGTGATTAGACAGGGCATTGAAAGCAGTCGAGATGGAGACAATACCCGCTGCAGAAATGAGGACTTGGGCAATGAGGATCTGCAACCCGACAAGTTCTTTGCCGACGCGACCCCATAGGCGACCGCACATGTCAGCCAAAGCTATTTGCAGCCATCAGTATGTCTTCATGTTGAGGTGCAGGCGAGAATCAACTCACTATGACATTCGGGATGACGATTGCGGAACTCGCCGAGGATAACTGCGGTGTCTGGAGATCTCATGAGCATTGGTGTCTCTGACTTCGAGTTCGTTAAGACTAACAAGTATTGAGAACGTGCCATCCAACAAGAGAGAGAGCACCGCCTACGGCACCAAGGGTGGCGAAGGCTCCGGGGACACTCAGAATGCTCATA
This sequence comes from Colletotrichum acutatum, assembly GCF_030867785.1. Classification (NCBI taxonomy): domain Eukaryota; kingdom Fungi; phylum Ascomycota; class Sordariomycetes; order Glomerellales; family Glomerellaceae; genus Colletotrichum; species Colletotrichum acutatum. The sequence continues at coordinate 16,925 of NW_026849190.1, forward strand.
GCGAACTGGATCTTGAGGAACATAATCGTGGCGCTCTGCCAGGTGACCGTGCGGAACTGGACGCCATCTTCTGTATCCTTGAAGACTTCGTGCGTCGTCAGAGCCTGTTCTTTGAGTGAGGATATCTCGTTGTGGACCGAAGGCGGTCTGATCTTATCGTCATTCATCCCGGAAGGCATAGCGTGGCCAGCATCAACTTCGTGGGCAGTCATCTTGACAGTCAAGTTTTCGTGATTTGATGCAGACGCTCCTGGAACCACAGATGCGGAGAGTCGGCTTCGTGGGTCCTATTAAATGCCCCATCATCGGCACTCGGGAGGACTACCTTATCTGAATTTATCAACTTTTCCCCATGTCTTTATCATGATGCTAGCCCTTGAACAGTTAAGTGTAGCAGCCGTTTGATGCGCACCCTGGCCGAGATAAGGGTAGCTTCGCGGAGATAATCCACGAAAATGCATACAGTGCGGTCGCAAGTCGGGCACCGTCTTACATCCCGACCCAATTCCGATGCGCACCACCACATAACAACATGCTACGCTGCGGTTGTGGACCATATCTGACTACCAATGAATCCGAATGTTAAGAAGATTGCTTGCAATCCAAAAGAGAATGGGCGATCCTTATCACACGCTAAAGCCATGCTAATGCACTCGCAGAGTTGTCCCGGCCATTCGGTATCCAATGTCCGCTCTGGCGGATGTGCCAGATAGGCTTCGATTCGCTTTGTTTCTCAGGCCTGCAGTACGGGGACTGAACCCCTGGTTGATATTTGGACAACACTACAGGGCCACCGCTTCTTCCGGCTCCTCTACACAGATAGGGAATGGACGTGATAATAAGAACACCAATGACCTGGCCCAGAAAGGAACCGGAGTAACAGTGCACTGTCGAATTATTCGTCATATCGGCCAAGTTATTCCGGACCATGGATACGACTTTACTGTTGCTGTGGCATTTACGTGGCCAGGTTTTGACCCCTGATTCATTGTTCATTGGTTTTAAAGTTCACGTGGGACCCATGCGAATAGTAGCATTCTCTTGCGGCGATGTTATTTTATATCGTCGCGGGCGACTCTCAGGCCCGAATTCGGGTGAGCAAGGCTTCTCTTCGTGCCTTTTTGTCAAATTTTTTGGTGCGGAGTGCTCAAGTCCAGTAGTCGGGATATCTGGTGCTGTGAATGTGAATAAAAATGGTCCTTGTCTCCTTGATGACAGCCGACTGAACGGCTGATGGTTTTCTATGTATCTAAGTATCCAGCGACTACCAGCAATTGTTTAGGAATCTTCTTTCGGAAGTCTTTTTTTGCAATTGGAAAATAACTCCTTGAGGGTTGATTGCATGTGTTGATAGTTAATGCTCAGTCAGTGGGCATCAGGGGTTCACTGCTCCACATGCTTAACTTGATGGAATGACACTCCACTAAGATCATGACTAGAATTCTAACGTTGTTGTTAACTTGAGTTTATTCAATTTCTCACTTCTTCTATCTAGCAGCAGTCCACAAATGGAGCAAAAAATGTTCGTTCACGCAGGCATCTGCAGATAGATGGAGGAGAACGGCAAAAGATGAATATGCGGCCAGTGTGGATTGAACACACGACCTTCAGATTGATTGAATGAAGTTTCTCGGGCACGAAGTCCGCTTCAGTCTGACGCTCTCCCAACTGAGCTATGTCCGCCGCTGTTGTTCATAGGCAGCGGAGGCTACTACGCCATCATGGATTGTTGCTCGCTGTTTGGGTGGTTGAGAAGCAGTCTTACTCTGGTCGGTGACGACAACGACCAGTAGGTGGATCGATCCTGAATTGTGGCTGCTACGTCTTGTGACGGTGCAGTTCACACGAGCGCGAGGAGCTCGAAGTCGGAATTCCGTAGAAGTGAATAAAGCGCATTCTGTAGAGCATGTTGTGCGCAAAGACGAACGCGCGAAGAGAACATGAGTTTTCATAGGGGAGATAGCTGAGTCTCGAAGAGTGATCTTGATATTTCCTCCTGCCCAAAGTAGGCAAAGTACTTTAGTCAATTACCTGAGTGCAACAACTCAGGGTGCTGGTGGACTGGTACAAACCGTGAAGGCGTGAAGATGGAAGAGCCGAAAAGAACAATACTCGAACATAGCGGGGGCCGTGTCGGTTGGTGTGCCTCAACGCTTATCGGGCTCAAGAAATGACAAGGTAGCATTTTGCGCCGTGGCACTTCGCACGTACGATTACTTATCCATGGCGTACCAACGTAAAAACCAATCTTTCAAATTTCATGGTCATTCATAAGTTCATAATGCTGCTACCAAGCTACAACTACTTGCAGACGATTTCAGAGTCTGTCCTGGCAATCGTAATTCCTGGAAAATACTGCTCGTGCTTGATGACATAAGAATGGAAACGTGTTTGATGGTAGCAACGAAGAAGAAATGGATCTGTAGCAAGATCCGTGTGGAGCTCACTGATGTACCTTACAACGCTAAGACCTTTCTCAAGTCAAGCCTGGAAAGCCATCGGACAGCCCCTAGCTTGACTAATTCTCTCTCTCGTGCGTTCCATATACTCCTTGCCTTTGCATCTCTGTGCGTCAGGGCCAACCTCCGGGATGGTATATCCGTCAGGGTGATACTTTGAACCCTCATCGCCAGGCAAATGTCCACCAATCAGTCTAGTATAGAGAGCAGAAGGACCCCATCGCCACCAGAAGCCCGGCTTGACATAGTATGGGTGCGCGAGGTAGCTTGGCAAGTACATTCGGCCGGTCTTCTCGTCCACATCTTGGATCATCGGGTTGGTCCACCATTTTGGTCGCGGTAGACAGAAGTACTTCAGAACATTGCGTCTGAAAGCCACTAGGTTCTCGAAGATGAAGAAGTCCAATTTGCTGGGGTCCTCGTACCTTCCATAATGGATCAGCCAATCTGTTCGCCCGAGACATCCGTCGGTCGCATTACTCACCCCATGGCTCTTCGGAGCACAGGTTCCATCAGGCAACGTAACTGCCTGAACACGAAGTTATGCGTAAATTTGGGGAAATCCATCAGAAGAAGAGTGATGTTCGCATGTGCCAGCTTTTCGTTAGAGATAGCATGGACCATGTTGTGCTCCTGGTACTCCAAGCACCATTTCTGTAGCGCTTCCAACCAGGCTAAAGCATCATGCTTTTGGCTCATGTGAGGAACCAAGCAATCATAGGAGATGCCCATCTCATTGCCCAGGTCTTTCCAGAAGATAGCCAAGGCGTTCTTCTCGAACATGGTCAGGTCCCTCCATTCGTATAGTGCGGTCCAGCGCATGGGTTCGAGGACGAAGAGGCTGAGAGTGTAGAGCATGTCATCGTTTGATATCTTCCCCGCCTCTCTCCAGCGACTATGGAGGAAGTTGACGCGAGAGATGGCATCTATGTTGCGTCGAGAGTCTGGTGTGTTGTAGATGATTTCGTACATCAACACGCCGGTGTCTGTCCGACGCTTTGATGCTGTGCGATCTCCTGAAAGCTGGCTGGTGGCTACCAAGAGCTTGGAGATTGTTGGAATTCCATATGTCTGCAAACGGTTTAGCTCGAGATTCCAATTCGGAACCGCTCCTCGCTTCCTTCTTTGGCTGACCTTAAAGAGTGCGAAAGACACGGATGTGTAGAACGTTATGGGGAATTCTCTTTCCGAAAGCTCACGCATTATAGAAGCTGCGTCTGATAACGGCATTGAAGCCATTTCTTCTCGTGTCTTGTACTGGGGGAACCTCCGCTGGAACCCATCTCGACGACGGTATCGCAAGGCCCGAGCTGCGAGCATATAGACGGCGATTGCCGCAGCCACTGGTAAGAAGTACATGGTAGATTTCTTCCAAATTCAGAGATGAAGAACAAGAAGGGTGGGAAAATGATTGTCTCGAAAGCGAAGATGACGGGACCGAATGGTCTTTGTTTTATTATTCCCTAATGATCATGCAGTGCGACTTTGGCAAGGAGTTTCCACATTACCCCAGACAATGCATTTCATTTAGCCCATCTTCTCGTTTCTTTGACCCCTGGCCCTCGGGTGACGCTCCAAAATCGTCTTCTTTTGACATCAACCATGCGAGTCGACTTACACGTGTGATGCGGGGGTGTCTCAGAGCCACCAATCATCAAATTGGGTAAAATTCATGCAGTAGCGCAGATCTGCCGTGACGGTGGCGTTCTGTAGTGCGGTTGGCGCAAGCCAAGAGAATTAGAACAGTAGTTAATGGGGCTAAATCTGACAAAAAACCGGAAGCCGTCGGGCTTCCGGGTGCGACTATCAGACGAGGTTCGAACTGAATCGAGTTAGCTGGTCAGTTGGAGTCATACAATTCGACTCAGACCTGATCGGATTGGTAGGCTTTGAAGTCCAGGTCGTCGGAAAGGGCAATTCCCAAGGATTCGGATCACACACACGGGCCAGGCGCCGTTCTTCTAGTACTTGGACCGTCCCCGGATGACAGCTGATAGCCTCCCCGGAAAGCAGGTTTCCTCAATTTGCCCAGTGACCAAGGTGATGAGTATTGCAGATAACAGTACCCTGATTCGTCGACCCATGCTCGAGGTCGCAACTTGGCTGCTTCGTTGTCGATTTGCCAACAGTGGAAGCTTCGGCAGGCGCTGGCCACGCTGAGGAATCGTACTTGTGAGGCATCTGTTTCCGCCGGTCGCGTAGAGGGTTTCAATTAAGCTCATGGGGCAAAATGCTGAAACTGAAAGCTAAGTTGGTAGATCTTCGATCTCGGTGATGACCCACCCATGTTGAAACTGTCAATGGCACTGATATTTCGACTCTAGATATAGTCGGTGAATTCCCACATTCACCTTGTTGACTCGACAGTGTCTGTAAGTCCGGGGTAGCATCTGTGCCACATTTGACTTGACTAAGTCGTCTCAACATTGAAATTCGAAGGTATCCACTAGGTAGATTCAACCCGCAAAATTCGGTCACCAATACACGATGCGATAGTCGTGAGGTGTAAATGAACAATGGTCCAATCCGATACTTTGTATTGAGATCATACCAGTCTACCATATGACGACGCATTGAAATGACGCCTTTGATCTACGAGAAATGTAGACCTCAACGATCAGCGTGCTGGCATGGAGGGCTTATCAACGTACCTTAAGGTAAGCGCCTGTAATAGCAGCCGACACACTCAGCCAACTTCGCCAAAATTGCACCTCGAATTGAGATTGGCCCGTAAAACATACGTCAACCCGAGTTCGAATCTTGAGCTTCTTCAGTCATCCATACCGGGTTCACGAGATGGACATCCGCTCCGTGACCCCACCAGCCCGATGTTGAGCCTTGAAGCGGATAGCGACGCGTCATATGCCAACAGCCAAATTTACCAAACGTTTCTTATACTCAACTTTCGCAATCCTGGACAAACTGACTCATTAATGCATACTATCATTCAAGCCGTCGAACGTGAGCGCGGATTCCATAAAAAGGTGTCGTGCGATGTCGGGACCACCCGCCCCGTAAATGTTGATGGCATTATCATGTGGTCTCGGCAAAAGTAGCAATATACTCAGTTATATTATACTTACCACTCACATATTCTCGGTCTAAAGCTCGAACTAGCAAATAAATAATTCGAAGAATCACATCTTTCATTTTTCCAAAGTATTAAGAGTTGGTGCGCGATGCCCCCTTTTGACGTTGAACAAAACATACAATTGAAGAGACTAACCCATCTCAAATCGAAAGCACCATCCAAAAAATATACTCGTAGTATTTACTAAAAAGAAATCAAAGAATAAAACCTCCTCAAGGAATTTCGGATGTTCCATTCACGCAAGATAAGCCATCTAACATACCGTTTCTATATCAAGGGCAACACCCCATTCGGGTCGTCTTTCTATTCACATGATTTCCAGTCCTCGAAAAGAGCGAAGAGTATCTCTTCCTGCGAAACCGCTGGTTAAAAGTTTCGCAGACTTGTATGAAACAACGATGATGTCTATTTAGCATGGTCAGCTACACTCATTTCATTCATTAGAAATGGTGGATGTGGCGCATAGAACAGAGTGTACTGGTCATGTACACTCGCCCCCCTCTTGTTCATAGATCAGTTTATGAACACACTGATTAGGACTACAATGCTGTGCATTTAGAACAGATGTTTCTCTCGTGAGAGATTTTAATAGCCATTAATTCGCTCTGTAAGATACCACAAGTCTGCTCCTTGGCAGCTGGTGAGATTCCGGGAAAGATAGGTTACTTTACTTACATATAAACCACGTCTGATTTCTCCCTTCTTTACGTCGATGTTTGCAAAGTTCCAGGCTGCTATGGAATTTTTAATTTTCAGTGTTTATGTATACTAAGTCTAGCTCAGTCCTTAATTATGAAAACCTAGGCCACTGAGTGTGCAAAAGCAGCGACTAGCACAGTTGCCGGCTGGTCTTTCGCTCAATAATGACGAATAAGCACGTTAATTCAAGTTCCAGACCTTCAATCTGGTTGCAATCATAAACTCAGAGCCTATGGTGAACAGTTCTAGCCCTAATATTCCCATTTCGCTGTCGGGATACCAATCAAATGTGACGCTTGTGTGCTGACAATTTTCCCCCTTTTTTTAACAATGATGGAAAGCCAATGATGATCAATACGAGACTAATTAGGCAAGACAGCCCTTTGATGAGTATGATGACATGGCCGCCTTCTTGGTGGTGTGAGCCTTTGCAGTAGGTAAAGTAGAGTAAAGTTGGATCCTAGACGAACGTATCTTGCAATGAACTTAGAGTTGACAATCAAGCCTAAGACCAGTTGTTAAAAGGAACCGACTAATACTCCATGGCAAAATGAATCGCCTATCTAAGATGGCAGTTGAAGACATCGATCTACTCTCATGTCTACGCGTGATCAGTTACCTCACAACACTCCGGCCGGTCCCCCTGAATGCTGCCACGAAAGCTGCAATGTTATCTGTTTTGGAAGCTGTCGAATTCGTAAGAGACCGCTCTATTATTCAGCTTTCACAGCCCCTGAAATCTTTCATATAGTGGATTTCGCAGTTGCGGTGACGGCTGTGGCGATCGGTGCATTATTTCTCTTTTTTCCTTATTTCCATACCCAGGCAACTCCCTAGCTACAGAATTTCAAGGATATAATCCAACATGGGTATGTGAGGTGATAAATGTCTGAGCATCCCAGTTGCCTCCATCATCACCTCAGATAAGTAGCCTTATCTTCAACTTCCGTACAAAGCGATACGATAGGAGTCCGTGGAGTGTACCTGTAGTGATCTCAGAAGGCTGAATTTGATGAAGTATTGCTTAAGTAAGAAGAGAAAGCATTCGTATTGCATCAAATGTGAAGAACGAACAAACGTTGCAGAAAAGTCCGAATGGAATGTCGCATGGGCTCTAGCATTGTCCGGAATGTGGGCTCATCTTACACCGTTCTGGACCTTCAGGTGCCTTTCTCCTACACTGGTCCCGAGAAACAGCCGATTCCCGCAGCACCAAATTGCATGGTTCAAGTTTGGCAGTGTTGATGGCGTAACTACTTGGAGACTTGTGCGTCCGGGAGACGGGTAGCATATTCACGTTACCTATAGTCATCAGTGAGACAACTCAATACCTCGGTTGACCGCAATGCAGTGGCAACCCTCTCCCGATCAATCCGCTCAAAATCTCGCATTCCCATTACATCTTCCGTATGCCTTGATACCGGATTCTTAGATTAGATGATTGCTCATGTATCGCGCTTGAAAGCAACGCTGCAAGGGTAGCGAGAGATAGACTCAATAATTCTAGTAATTGGGCAACAACTTGTAGTAAGGTTGAACATTGTAATTGAACTTACTTAGACTTGCCACAAACTTACAAAGACATCGATGAGCCTGTATGCCTGGTTCTCACGCGTGGGAGAAACGGTCCGTCAATCCGCACGCCTAAGCAAAGCTGCATAGCCTCACCGAGATTTACGAGTCATTTGTTTGGAAAGAAAGAATGGGAAGGGCGAGCCGCCGCCCTCCTCTTTAGCCCCCTCCTAATGCCCGTATTCCCGACTGCCTGCCGCCCGCAGCACTGGCCCCATTTTGGCGAGGCCAATAAACCCGTTAGCGTGGGAGAGACCAGGTGTTCCAACCCGCGTTATATCCCCCACAAATCCACACATATCAAACCTGGAAACCTGGGGGGCCCCATGGGCAGCGCAGTGGGAGGAGCGGAGTTTCTCGCAACCTCTTGATTCTTGACAACTCGTGTCCGGGGCCTGATCATCAACGTCATTGGCCCACTGCCGCGCTTGAAGCAGCAGGGAGTTATGCGGGGTTTTCTCTCCGCAAGTAACATGGGCATTGGCACACCAGAAACATCGGACGACCTAGCAGGCTAGCATCAGCCATTGAGCCATGTTGATTCCTTCCGAAGTTCACGCGGATGCTGCCATTCCCTGGCCATCAAAGACCGAGCCGAGCAAGATCTGTTACCTTGAACTCCAAGGAAGAAACGCAACCCCATAGCACGCTATGGATCCTGGACAAACGATATATAGCAACGCTGTGTCCCGTCCACCTGGTAGAACTTCTGCTTGAGACATCACCATCTCAACCAGTTCCTCAAACTTCATATCCTTCAGAATGGGCCACGTCAAAGAAGCAAACGCCAAAGCTGTCGGTGCGGAACTGGCGGCCGTGCTACCAGATATTGGCCCCTGGTACAAGCAGCCTCATATCCTCCGCCTCAACCTCTGCATTGCCTCCCTCATCATGTGTGCCTCTGCGAACGGGTACGACGGCTCCATGATGAACGGCCTTCTCGCGCTGCCTCAGTGGCATGCCTTCATGAAGCAGCCGACAGGCGCCTGGCTAGGCTTCGTCAACGCCGCCTACTCCCTCGGCAACGTCCTCGTGTACCCCATCGCCGCATGGGTCTGCAATAAGTACGGCCGCAAGATGGGCATCTACGTCTCTTGGGTCTGTCTGGGCACCGGATCTGTCCTACAGACTGCAGCACCCAACGACGCCGCTTTTGTCTGCGCTCGCTTCCTCATCGGCTGTGCCTCTGGTTTCTTCCTCTCGGCGCCTCTGTTGATCACGGAGAACGCCTACCCGACGCATCGCGGCATGGTGTCTGCTCTGTACAACTGCGGCTGGTACTTTGGTGCGGTGGTGGCCGCCTGGGCGACGTACGGTACCAGAAACCTCGATCACTGGGCGTGGAGACTGCCCTCGCTGTTGCAAGTCACTCTGCCCGTGCTCTCGATCCCCGGTCTGCTTTTCATCGGGGAGTCTCCTCGGTGGCTTGTCTCGGTAGACCGAACCGACGAAGCAAGAGCCATCATTGCTCGAAATCACGCCGGAGGCGACACCCACTCACCTCTCGTCAACTTTGAGATGATGGAAATCGAAGATACTATCCGAGCCGAAAAGGAAGCTCACTCTGAGACGAAGTGGTCGGATCTCTGGGCCACCCCCGGAAACCGACACCGACTTTTCATCTCCGTCAGCTTGGGCGTGTTTGCACAATGGGTGAGTACTTGGGGATCCGCCATCAAGACATTATACTTATTTAACTCTAGTGCGGTGTTGGCGTCGTCAGCTACTATCTGGCAATGGTACTTGTAAGTGAACCCATCCGAAACACTTGATCCCTTGCACAGTAGAACCAGGCCGAGTCTAATATGTGGCATCTTAGTCTTCTGTCGGCATCACTTCTGTCGACGACCAAACTCTCATCTCAGCTTGCATCCAAATCTGGAACCTCATATGCGCCTCCACTGCTGCCATCATGGTTGACAGGGCCGGCCGGCGAGGACTGTTCCTTGCTTCGGTAAGCCAAGAGAAGCCAGTGCACATGTCAATGTCCAACAACACCTCTGACTGAAAGATAGGGCACCATCATGTTGATCTCGTTCTCCATTGTCACCGGTCTCTCCGGTAGCTTCGCCAACACAGGCAACGCACCAACCGGCACAGCAGTGATCCCCTTCCTCTTCATGTAAGACACTCCCCAGTAACCACTGGCCCCAATGAAAGCCCCAACACAATCAACTAAACATTCCCAAAGCTTCTACCTCGGCTATGACATTGCCCTGACCCCGCTCATGGTCTCCTACCCCGTTGAGATTTGGCCCTACCGCCTACGCGCCAAGGGTCTTACGGTAGCCCTCATGGTGAGCATCGGCTGCGTCTTCTTCAACACCTTCGTCAACCCCATCGCCCTCGAGGCGATTGAATGGAAGTACTACTTTGTCTTCCTCGCCGTGCTCGTCATCATGCTCATCAGCGTCTGGTTCTACTACCCCGAGACGAGGGGCCGGACGCTGGAAAACATGGCGTATCTCTTTGACGGCGAGTCTGCTGAGGTGGGCACGGGTAATGCCTCGAGCGCGCTTAAGGAGGCGGAAGCTTCTCATGTGGAGGTCACGCACAAGAGTTAGATGGTGGAGACTGGATGGTGTCGCATGCATAGGTCTAGATTCATATGGGTCTATAGAGCAGAGTGGAAAGTTAAGCGTGGCCTGTGAGATGAAGTACCTTAGTACCAATCGATCATTATTGCGATATTGGCAACGCAGGCAACTGGCCCGGTACAAGTCTGATGCTTTCCGGGGATTCTCAACTTGGACGGATTTTTTTTGGGGGCAGCGGAGAGTTTCCATCCCAACGGGCTTGGTTCTCAGCCCACTGAACGGAGCCCAAGATCACATTAAACATACAGTTCAATATGTAGCCCGAAATCGCTTAGAAACCATCCCCACGGCATCTTCTAGCCCCTATTGGCAAAACACATTCTCTCTCAAATCTACTAGTCACTTGACTTCCTTCTCGCAGCTCTCCACATCCCAAGTGCGACGCTCACCCACAGCCCCTATCAACAAGGATCTCCGCTCCCCCAAAACTCCATCCCCAGCCTCACCCCTGTCCAACCCCATAACGGCAAACCAACTACTAACGCCCATTGGACCACTTCTCCCTCTTCAGCTACCGGGATGGGTAACAATCCGGCGGCTCTTAGCTTCGGCATCCAACGCGGTGGCCGCCCGCGCAAATTCCGGAACCGAGAGCAGTCTGTTTCACGCTCACGCAGACAAACAGGCCACCAAGCGCGACACATTGTCCGACACTCCCCGCCCTGAGCTTTTACTAGCACGCCGACACTCCCCGTACGCGAGCTAAGCTTACTGAAAAACCTCCCAATGCGCGTTTATTCTTGAGCCGTGGCCGGACCCGCGGACTGCATTAGAAGAGACAATCGATCGAGGTGAGGCTCGGTGACTCGGTGAGAGAGAGAAAATGCTGAGCCTGCCAAGATCTCACCCATGTTCACAAAGTCCTGCTTCCGCGTCACGCCAAGGTTCCCCGTGAGGCAGCTGTAGGCGCCCTTCTCCATGTTTAAGTAGGTGTTTTCGCCTATTCGTAGGCGAAAATGATACCTGGCGGCGCTATACTCGGCCTTGGTATGGAAATAGAGGGGAAATTACGGTTGCTGGACTCAGCAGTCTGGCTGGGCACTTATCCTGTAAGATCTTGCTTTACACCAGTGACAACAATTGCTTCCGTCCAATCACCTCTGGAATCTGTTTACCGCGGAAGCCGTGAAAGTTTTTAGAAGGAAATTTTTTCGTTGCTATGGAATCATTCATCTAACAGACTAGCTTAACGAGCCCAGAAAACATCGTCCAGATCAAGCGACTCATCATCGTCATCCTCCTCCGAACCATCCACAGCATCGACCCGCCTGAACAGCTTCAACACCCCCTTATTCCCACACGCAGCCGCGACATCGACCGCCGTCTTCCTGCTCTTGTCCTCCAACAACGGATCGAGTCCCCTCGCCGTCAGGGTCTTGAACCGAAGAACGTGGCCCTCCGCAGCAACGTGTAACAAGCCCCGTCCGTCGTCATCTACCGCCCCGAAGTCTGCGCCCACCGCCTCGAACGCTCCGATCCCGCCTTCTTCGTCGTACAATTTCGGGTCACGATTGTGCGTGTAGACTTCATGCTGCCTTTTCTCGAACCCTGCGTAGTACCAGAACAGCGGCGTCTCGCCCTTCGAATTGCGAGCGTTGACGTCGCATCCGCGCTCGACGAGCGCGTTGAACAGCGGTCGCATAGAGGAAACCCAGAGCATGCGAGAGAGAACGTGGAGAACAGTGTTGCCTTCGTTGTCTGCGATGAGAGGGTCCGCTCCGGCTCTGAGGAGTGCGTCGGCTGCTGTCATACTCTTTTCGTAAAGACCTCGGTGGATGGCTAGGTACAGCGGCGTCTTGCCCTCATTGTCTTTCTGGTCAATAATCGATGGGTGCTTCTCTATCGTGAATGCGAGTGACTCCCGGATGATTGGTGATTGGTAGGTTCGCCCCGAAGGGGGTCTCAGCATGTGGTGAAGTATGTTTTGCCTCTGGTTGTCTTGCGCTTCCACATCCGCACCGAGGGAGACGAGATGGCCGAAGACCGATTCCTCTTTCGATGTCTGGGGATCCCATGGATCTCCTGGTAGTAAGTCCAAGGGCACATCAGGACCCCGAATAGAGGAGCAAGCAGCATGGAGAAGAGTTCGACCACTGCCGTCACGATGATTTGCGTCAATCGCCGGCAGCTTCAAGAAAGGATGCACGATGTGTCCATCAGCTAAGAGCTGGTGTAGAACGACACAGTCCTCATGTAGGTGCGGCTCGAAAGAGTAGTCTGGGTCACCCATAGCGTCATAAACATCGGGCCCTTCGTCAAACATGTACAGCTTTTTAGCTTGCAGTCGGGAGTAAATCTTTTGATGGTAGCATTCTTGCCCAGAGCATCTTGAAAAGGTAGACAGCGGGTCGGCTCCGTGGGACAAGAGGACCTCGATCAAGCTGAGAGCCGATGAGTGAAGCTCGGTTCCCACCTTCTGGTCATAAGTATTGTTACCAGACTTCGCCGCAACCCGATGTAAAGGGTACCACTCGGCGTCTGGAAGCCTGCTCAGGTCCCACCGACTGTTCCCGGACTTCCAGGGTTCTTTGTCGTTCTTTTCAGTACGAATATTGGCATCACCTCCGGCAGACAAGAGAGCATCGAGCACTCCTGGTTGCATCTCGTTGATAGCACCAAAGATCGCATCTGCGTGAACTACCGCGCCGTGTTTTACCAGAAAACGAGTTAGGTCGACATCATGCCTTGCATAAGAAAGACAGCTTCGTCCAGCCTTGTCCACAGCGTTAACATCTGCCCCAGCTAGGATCAACTGATGAGCGGCGTCAATGTGGAACAATCCGACGCCATCTTCCATGCCCAAGGCTATATGAAGTGGTGTCTGCCCTCTAGAGTTTTTGATCTCGAGGTCCGCACCCCAAATGATAAGGTACGATAAAGCTTGAGCGACTTGCCACCAGTGATAGCCTTTGGCAAGCGAGTGAAGGGCACTGTCTTCGTTGATATCAACGCCAAAGGTCTCTACAAGGAGACGTATCATGTCGAACACGGGAACCTCCTGGTGGACTGCCTGCCAAAGGAATGCTTGGCGATTTTCGTTGCCATTGTAGTTTGACACGCCGTGGGTCCATGTCTTCTTGTGGCCAGGTATAGCGTGTTTTCCATCAGCTGGAGCGTGCCAAATGCCCTTTTCGTCCTGTGCTTGAGACACGAGCAAGCCGATGCGGTTGACAAGAGAAGTATAACCTCCTCTGACAAGGGTCCCCAAGTTGGTAAGCCCGCTGTTCTGGTGAGGGGCCAGGAAGTCAACGCCGAGGTTGAGCAGTTCTTCTATGACGTCGTACTCGCGACGTCTAAGTTGCGTGATGAACAAAATCTCATTTGCTTTGCCTGGTACGATGACTCCAGGCTCACGGAGTGCCTTAAATATGGCGTCACGTCGGTGAGGGATGACTATCTCGTCATAGGTAGGCAACTTCTGGCCACGCTGTGATGCTGCTTGCGAGCTCTTCAACGAGTGCTTCTTGGTTGCACCTGATAGGCACTTGAGCGCATAGTCTCGACAGCCGGACATGGTTGTGTCGGTCAGAGAACCGTATGCTATGTCAATCGTACCCCAGAAGTTCTGCTTGGTCAGATCAGCGCCGTGTTCCAAGACCATCTCTATAATCTCTTCGAGTCTTGCCGTGTCCTCGAGGGGATCGAGTTTATCCCTGGCGTTGCGCCCACCACTCGAATATGGACGTGTGACATCTTCCTTCGTCAGACCCCCACACGCCCCATTCTCCTTGTCGTGAGGGAATCTCACACGCCATAGTTCGAGCTCATCCTCGAACCCGGTAATAGCACGCCGTAAACTCACTCCCTTGACATGGGCTCCAGCATCGAACAACATTGACACTACCTCTGTTCTCCCTGAGAGAGCAGCGTAGTACAGTGGTGTGCAGTCACACCCGTTTATGGATTCGTTGGCTGTGGCATTGACCCCAGTAATTGGGCTTTCACTCGCCGCTTTCAGCCAGGCCCCTCTCTTTATCAGACCGTCAAGTGGTTCGCCCAAATCTCGTTTATGCAGCGCGTCAAGAAGCATACCAACAACATTGCCCTGCCGGCATCTAGCCGCGAGGTGAAGCGGCGTTAATCCTTCGTATGTCTCGATCGTAGGGTCCGCACCGGCATCAAGGAGCTTTTTGGTGAGATACTCTGACACGGTTACGGCTAGATGCAACGGGGCAACACCGTCCCTGTCGCGAACGTCGATATCTTTTGTAAGAGAAATAACCAGTGAAAGACAAGTCTCGCCCTTGTCGATGTGACTATCTTCGGCCTTGGTACAAAGCCGATGAAGTGGTGTTCGACCACGATTGTTGGGTTGATTGACGTCAAGGCCCAACTTGAGCAGCGCCTTCAGCAGTTCAAGCATGTCCCTGGGTCTGTATTCGGTATTGATTCGCCAGCATAATTCGTGAAGCAAATTGTTGCCCCGGTAGTCTGTGTCATGAACGTCTAGACCCAGATCCACGAGGAAATCAAAGGTGGAAGGACCAGAGTCTTGTCGACCGAAAGAGGCCTGAGGCACTTTCTGTGACTTGACTAACTCGTGTAGAAGGGTCCTCCCCTCGAAGTCTCGAGTTTTCAACAAAGCACCCCGGTCCAGGAGCTTGATTATCGTGTCCTGCAAGTCATTCTCTGAGCTGGAGGCCCTTCCTGAGACAGTCTGAAAAAGGATTGTTGCGCCATTCTTATCTCTTGTATTGATATCCACGCCGGCTTGAACCATCACGTCCATCAAATCGAATACTCGTGAGTTCCGCGAGAACATGGCGTCCAAGGGTGTTTGTCCAGATTTGTTTCTCAAATTCGGGTCTGCGCCAGCGCGTAAGAGTGCTTCTATGACTTCGGGTTCTGCGCTGTAGGATTGCAAGGCAATGTGCAAAGGCCCATTGCCGTTTTTATCAGCGATGGTGCAGTCTGCGCCGTACTCGATGAGCTTGAGGGTCGTGTCTGTGTGGTGGTCTTCAAGCGAGATAAGGAGCGGCGTTTTCCCATTAGAAGAGGCCCTCCTATTGATATTGGCCTTGCCGATTTCAACAAGAAGAGACAGAGACTCAACTGACAGCATCTTCCCATGAAGGGCAGTGCAGCCATCGCAATTAATAACATCGACATCGACGCCTGCATCGAGCAGAATTTTCAGCCATACGGGATCGCCGGTTATGTGCAGTAGAGAACTCCCGGAAGGAGACTGATCGTGAATGTCAGCCCCCTTCTCTACGAATAACTCCAGCAGACTCTTGAGCTTATCTGGCTCAGCTTTTGGAGAATTTCCTCTGCGAGACTGTTCGAGAGCGGCGTATAAAGGCGTAGTTCCAATGATTCGATTTTGATCGTCTTCATCGTGACGCAGGAACATTCTCATGCCGCCCATCCCAGCAAATTCGTCATAAAACTCGCATCGGATTGTTGGGTCCGCCCCTTCATTCAGGAGGAGCTCCATGGTCTTGATGTGAGCGCTCTGGCTTGCCATGAACAGGGGCGTTCCGCCGCGGACCTTGCGATTGATATCGACCTCAGGATGTTGGAGGATCCGTCGGACTAAATCGTGCCGGCCCGATCCCGCAGACCAGGCAAGGGCTCGATGGAGGGGTTCTTTATCTTTGAGAAAAGGCAAGAATGCTTCCAGGGCCTCCAGGTGCCCGTTTCTGCAAGCATACTGCGTTATTCAAAGTTCAGCGAAACGATCAACAGATACGCAAGCACGTAGTCAGCAAAGACGTGGTCACTGACCATTAGGGGTGTATGTCCGATAGATCGAGGTGCGTTTCCGCACCGACGCCCAGGATTTTCCCTTGTCTTCTCCGTCAAGGGATTGACTCCAGCGCTGAGGAGGACCTTGATAACCTCTGGGTGGTTTTTCGAGGCGGCCTCGTGCAATGGCTTGCGACCACTACCAGTCTCATCCTGATCGGGATTTGCACCAGCGTCTATAAGTGCCTGAATAACGTCGGCCATCCCATTTGTAGCAGCCCACCATAGGGGATTTCTGCCGTGAACATCGACCGCGTCTATCTCGGTCTCGGGAGACAAAAGAAGATGTTTTGCATATGCAGTGAGCCCATGCATTGCAGCGACGTGGAGAGGCGTTATGCCAGAGTTCGCATCACCGATTGTGAACCACTGGAGCTTGATCCAGATATCCTGAGTCTCCGGATCACGCATCAGCTTGTCCAGTGTCACATTGATGTCGGTCTGATCATGGCCTGCAGCTGTTGATCTAGCAACATGGACATGCCAATTATCCAAAGCATAAGCCAGGAATGGATACCTGAGCTTCAGTTTGACAATCGGAGTGTCTTTTGCTTCTTTTCCTTCACCAAAGACACCGGAGACCAAATAAGCCAGACACGCTGAGCCGAGGCAAGCGTGCGTGTCTCCAAAGCGAAGCACGGGGTAGCCGTTATCATATGATGATCTGGTCGTACGCTTGAGGTACTCTGTAAATGAATGGTGAATGACACAGACGGTTTCGTCCGGCAGGATTTCCAAGAGAGGACCACATGCAGCTCTAACGAGGTCTTTGGTGCCCTTCAAATCACGAACCACATCGTTGTGGGTGACGTCGATCATCTCAGCTATCTCGAGGAGCCTGAGCGGACGGGTCGCATGGGTAACCCATTGCAGGATCAGACGTTGGACAGCGTCGGAGATTCCCGACCTGCGGGAGTGTTCGTTGAGTAAGTCGGTGTACATCTGGTTCATGTCGGCTGGTAAAGAGGCGAGAACTACCTTGATATCGGCCCCTGCCTCGAGGAAAGAGTCCATGGCCAGCTTGGCATAGAGGAAGAGGCCATTAGCCCGACCTGGAATGGCTTCCTGGATGAGCTGTCGATCATGGTCGGAAATATCTGAAGCTTTCAGTGCCTGTCGCACAAATGTCGAAATATCAGCGTCGACCATGTTCTCTTGAAGGCGAATTTGATTGCATTTAGCATGTCGGAGTGGACCCTCAATGGCGGGGACCGGACGACTTGTGATGAGAACTTTCACTTTCGAAGGATTCCAGCTACCAAGCTTTGCCAGTGCCTGTAGAAAGATGTCGTTGCCACGATCCATTTCGTCGAGAGCATCAGCGACGCAGTAGACTCTACCAGGCAGTCCCGAGAACGCTAGTCGAAGGTCGTTCCACAGGTCTTGTATCGACATGGTGGCAAACAATCGAGTTTTGTCGCTGTATTTTTCTTTCACCACGTACCCTTTCAAACGCTTCTGGAGCGGCGGACTGTATGCCAAGACCTGGTCTAGCCAGTCTCTGAGAAGTGCAGCCGGTTCATGGTTCGCGTCAATAATTTGTCGAAAGAAAAAGTACAACACCGGGTTCCCTTCGTTATTACTCGAGAGCTCCTTGATAATCTTCGAAGCCAACACCGACTTTCCAGACCCTGGGATCCCTTTGATCCACAGCAGACCGGTATCTTCGCTCTGTAGCCATTGCTTATAAGAATGGCTGGCCGTCAGCCAGTCTCCTGTGCCTGAGATGTGCGAACCTAGGTGCTTGCGGTACTCGCTGCTTTCGAAGTCGTATGAAGTGGGGTTCAGCCAGGCTCTGATTTTCTGGATAACCTGGGGAGACTCGGGGAGAATCTGTTCGGAATTGTAGTTGCTGATATCGTCGCGGTCGATAATTACAGCATCATCTTTGCTTTGGGAAACCATCGCGGAATGAGCCCAGGAATCTGCCTGACCTAAGAAAGTGCTGAGTCGGAGACAGATTCAAGAAGTTGACACTAATTTAGATGAGCAGGAACTGGATGGCGAGATGATATGCCGATGATCCAGCAACGCTAAACAAGGGCCAAGGTGTAATCAAATGGAGAATTGCTGAAGTTCTTTTGACTCACATCATCAAATAAGGCGACCAGGCAGCTGCATATCAACGGGGGTTGAGCTGTTGCCTGCGTGTATCCTGCTTTGGTAAGCGGGTCAACCGAGGCGGCTGCTTCCCGCGAGCTGTTGGTTCCACCACGGCTGCCTGGTGGGATCACTAACAATGGAAAGCAACGCCTTGGCTGCAGCCTTCCGATGTTGTCAGGCACAGCAATTATGGTGTGAGGGGTAATGGTCTGGTGGATCGCAACTGTCTTGCCGCAATTGGAAAGTTGAAGTACATGGTTGACTTACTACCCGACAACGATTGGTGCATCTCCTACTTTACATATAGTAGGTAGGTATGGATGAAGTCTGGATCACTTGCCAGCAAAATTTGTATGGAAGACTGGTTACACTTTTGCCAAAGGGAAGCCCAAAAGCCAAGAAGAAGGTGGGACGAATACATGAGCAGGACTTGAAAACCGGTTCATTGGAGCCAGGAGACTTCTTGAGAAATATGGAGCGTGGAGACTGTAGAGCCTACGTGATACTTCAAGGGAGAACCCTGACCCTACATGTAGTCTTCAGACTCAAGCTGATCGAATGGAAAAAGGCTAGATCAACATAATACCTAAAAGGCTCTCGCAAGTCCGTTTGTGTAAGTTGAAGCGAGTGCAGGTGAACCCAGGGGCATGATGTGATGCTTGATATTCCGCGGAGCTATCTCATGAACCTAGACTTGCGTCAGCATATCAAAGCATGTACATATTTAGGGGGATAGCCAGCGAGATGTTAGTCCAATCTTATTCACGTTATTCTCTCTTTAGGTATAACAAGCTTCCTTCGTACGAAAGCTGGAAAAGATATGGAGATGCTTCTACTGATGCCAACACGCAGTAGATGGGATGAGATAGAAAATTCGATGTAAGGTTGGGCGGCTTGCAATCAATGAATGATACACCATTCATATTCAAAGTACCTATGCTAGAAAGATAAGCGCCATAACCGCGGATACGTGGACCCTTTACTTAGTGGTGTGCGTCATCATTCTCGTGAAGGCCCAGGGTGCCGACCCAAACGGTCTCATCCGAGACTAAAAAGTGTGGGATAGCTGTGTGGTCGCATCGCAGGAGCCGTGCTACCCAGGCCACATAATCCATGCCAATGGAGGCATAAAGACCAGACGCCAAAGAAATGGAATAGGGCTGACAGCCTTCGGCCGATATCTGCAGTCTAAGATAGTAAGACTCCCAAGTTCGCCTATAACCCCTGATGCAGCTAGTTGGAGGCTGGGATGTTTGCTTGCCAGCCGCCAGACTGACATGAGGTGACCCCAGATATCCACTTTGTTCGGACTACGGATGCCTCTTTACAGATACCAAACACTGACCCTGCGCCTTGGGCCACCTGGCATGGATGGGTGGATTATGACAGCCAAATCGCTGCATGAAGAAGATGACGAATCCGGAGAGCCAGTACGGCACTTAGATCCGCGACCTGGGTTCCCTACTGGTAGCACTAACTTGGAAGGTCCCTTAGAACCTATGTTCGAATCTTGTTGGTAGAAGACCAAACATGAGGACTCGAATAGGATCGCGGGGACAAAGCAGAAACGAAATGTTGAGTTAGCAACTAACTGGGTGATGGGAATTTTTAATGATTTGGAATTTCCATGTTTCCCATTCAGGGTCTCAAAGGACGGTTATGGGGCCCAAGCTCCTGGCTGGACTTGGGATGCACGGGCCATGCTCGGACATGATGCTCCGCCCTGGGAATTTGCGGCGTTCCATTGGTGGCAGGCAGTGGGGCTGCATCTTAGCTTAGCTCTCTACTTACGTCATTGCCCAGTCACTATCGGAAGCTGCTGTGCTCATTCATTCCTTCCCGCGTAAGGTCAGGTAAGGTAGCACAGGTAGCTAGCTGTGACTGTCGACTTGGCTTGGATGGTGACGATTTTCAACGACACAGCATCAATCCAACCTAAACAGACCAACGACACCTTCGCCAGCTTGAGAACTTCCCGTCCATCAGCAACCATCAAAGTGCATCGAGCACTATACTAGGCTTCGACTGAGGTCACGTTACGAAATGATGTCCTTCTTCGGCTTCGGCCGCCCATCGCGCGAGGAACGCGAGCGCGAACCTCTATTGCCGCGTTACAATGACGACACAGCCTTGCAGCAGCGACTGCACGAGAAGCTGCACACGTACCAGATGCTTCGCGCCATCGGGAAGGGTTACATGCCATCCAACGAACAGCTTATCATCAACCTGCGCAGTCTACTGTCTGCAGACGTCCTCAACCCTGATACCCCCGACCTCAGCGACTCTGGGCGAGCCCTGGTTCTCAACGTCAAGCTTTTGATCAAGCAACTCATTGAGCTACTATTACACAAGAATGACAGGGATCAAATCCAAGATTTCATCTGGTATCTCACCAAGGCTCGTCTGTCAGTTGATGCGTACGACATCGGTGCACGAGCTTCCAAGGCAAAGGCCAGAGCCGACACTGTAGCAGGTGGGTCGTCTCTGTTTAAATAACACCAGTAACCCCACGTTGGCTCCGACCAAGGAAAGAAAGTTTGTTCAGAGTTTGAACTGACAATTGCCAAGCCTACAAAAGCTTACAAACGGTGGGCTCCTTGATATTAACCAACTCGGATTTTCGCCTGCTACTTTCGGATCTGAGCACTATTGGTCGAGAGGTCTTCCGCGATACTGCGTTCACCCTGTCGGACGTCTCGAAGCAGGCGGCCAAGGATATTGAGCCCTCAAAAGAGGAAGAAGAAGCCGTCAAGCACCCCAACGGGGATTCGAAGCCTCCCCCGACCAAGGACGATTTGGAAGATGAGGTTGTCGACATCGCAAAGGTTGTCACTGACGGTGTCGCCCGTGTCGCTGACGAAGCGGGCCAGAGCCTGACGGAGCATGTCACCGGCGACGAACAAGAGACCCTGGTGCACAGGCTCAAGAGCACCATTGTCAATTTGCGAGAGAGGAAAGACTACTCCGACTCGGTATCGACTCTCTCATTACTCATCCGGCGATATTTGTTGGCCTACTCGCATGCAGTTTCCGATACCATCCAGGTCGCCCAAGAAGATATCGACACCAACCCAGAGGCTGATCGTGCACTCCACAATTTTTGGCTGTTCCTTACGTCCTTGGGTAATTGCGAGCACTGGGATGATGTTGAGGCACAGTTCAAGGCTGTCATGGAGCATGGTCAAAGCGATCCAGAATTTGACAATCTCGTCAGGCAGATCGGCAATCTGCTCCAGGACATACTGACAGATCCTGACTTCTTCGATCACGCCGAGGACCGCTTCAAGGAATTGAGAGCCAAGTCGAGACAGTTGACATCCGAGTCCTCAATACGCGATGATCTTGATGCGTTGTTGGAGAAGGTCTATCTTGCTCTGAATTCTGTGCTTCAAGACACAGATATCAAGAAGGCAATGAACACCACCAGAAGAATCTTGCGAATTCTGTCGCCTGCACATCAATACACCAACGGAGAACTGGTGGCGGACTCCATCAACGTCTTCATACCCATGGTAGTACAGGCAATTCAGTACATCCCGATTCCTCGGGTGGAAGTATCGGTGCCGGCTATCGATCTCCTTTTAGAGAACCTTATTCTGGAACCCGGCCGCACCGTTAACAACAGCTCCTTCCTACCATTCAAGATCAATATTTCTACACAGAATGATGTCGAGATCCGCAAGGCCCGCTTCCGTACCACGTCCTCGGTGAAGACTCTTATGAGGATTACAGTATCAGGCTTGTCAATTGCTGCCGAAGACCTCGGATATTGGCTGCGCCTCCACTCGGGAATATTGAGGTTGGCAGATGCTGGCATTGCGGGCTTTCACCTGGATGAGCGTGGAATCGATGTTGCTATTGATGTGGAGGTTGGAAAGGAGCGGCTTGAGGACATATTGACGCTGCACAATGTCCGCGTCCGCATCCACCATCTCAATTACAGCCTCCGAAAGAGCAAGTTTTCCTGGCTCGCTTGGCTACTTAAGCCTCTGATTCGGCCAACGGTCAAGGCCGCATTGGAAGCCCAGATTGCAGCCAGCATTGGCGAGCTGCTTCATTTCGCCAACAGAGAACTCCTCTTCGCACGCGAACGATTGAGGGCCACTCGTATTGCCGACCCGCAGGATATGTGGACATTCCTCAAGGCCGTGGCGGCCAGGCTGGTGCCCCCCGAGGACCCCGATCTGTACACCCGTGTGGGTGTCGCGCAGCCTGGACGGGGAGTTTTCAAGGGTGTGTATGCCCCTGGTAGTCTCGTTAAAATGTGGAACGAAGAGGCTGCGCTGGCAGGCGACAGAGTGCACGAGTATCAACGAGACGGGTGGCGCAATTCCATTTTTGATGTCGGAACAACGGGCACAACGCTTTAATGTTGCACCAGGTGCTGCGCGCGCGCGGGTAAAATGGCGCAGTCGCTGTCACGCCAGGGGAGCACAACGGTGCCAAGCATGAGAGCAAAACAAGACCAGGCATGGTATGGACTCGAAACTGCAAGACGTTTTTTTCTTTGTTTCAATCAATGTATTTCTAGAGGCAATAACACATGCAGGGAGAAACAGGACCTAGGCGAAAATGGCAAGTCGTATGAATCCAAGGCTACCTTACGAAAACGACCATTTGCATGTGGGCTTGGGTTATTGAAGATTCGGGTGGTGGGTTGGACTACGAATGGCACTGCAACCATCTAACGCGCTGCACACTGCACGCTACGCAGATCACAGCAACATTCGGCGCAAAAGTTCCTCCTTGCTCACATAACCGTCCTCCCTTTACAAGTTGATGGGGGTGCAGTGACATTGACACGCCATCCAAATCGAGGAGGTGCACACTATCCCGATATCAATGCCAAGAGTGCATGATGGACTTCTAAAGTGCAATCACTGCAATCACTCTCTTTTTGCTTCCGAAATCCAAGGCGACGTGGCACGGTGGCATTTCAAAGAAAGTTCGATTCATCAGCTGCCGTATCTAGTAGAGTTTGCTGCCCAGCATCACTACGAATATGGTCTCCGACCATCAGTAATCAACGAGTCAAGAACGATCGATAAGCCCGAGGCGCGTGGAATCCACGGACTCGAGTAGAGTAGTTGCATCGAGTCATCCGAGCGTACGGAGTCTACCGATTACCTTATAGTGCGTATGATGACCACGCAGCGCGGTACCCGGCGCGTGACAGTTGCTGCGGTTCTCTCCCGAAAGTTACGTACGGGCCACCCGAAACCTACGTGTGCTTGAAGTCGGGACGTCGTTTTTGCAGGAATGCGGTCATTCCTTCATTGAAATCGCCAAGGCTGAAAGTCGAGTAGTAAAGAGATTTCTCCATGGTCATCCCGGCGTCAAGATGGCTATTCTCGACTGTAGCAGGGTTAGCGAGTCAGAACACGGGGTCCGCACAGGGGCCCGCCCCCTCGATCCCTTGGTGGAATCCGGAGCCACCCCGTAGTAGCGATTTTGGAGTCGGAGCTGCCCACCTGTGAGAACGGCTTGCTTCGCAGTTTGGGTCACGGGGCCCGACATGACGGCGATGCGCTCAGCGAGCTTCATGGCGGCTGGCACGACCTCTTGACGTGGAAACACCTTGTTGACCACGCCGAGACGCTCAAACTCGGCACCGCTGGCTGAGTCGCCGGTAAGGACGAACTCCATGGCCTATAGCTGGTCAGTTCACCAGTTTCAAGGTGAGAGCGAAGATTTCGGCTGTTCAAGTCGGCCACCACGAGTCAACCAGCTGGGTTTGGCTACTCACCTTGTGCTTGCCCAGCGCACGAGCTAGACGCTGAGTGCCGCCCGCGCCTGGGATTGTTCCGATCTTGATTTCTGGAAGTCCGAACGAAGCATCTTCGGCGGCGTAGATCATGTCGCACTGATCGTGAAGGGTGAGCCGTTTGGGTTTTACCTCGCAGAAACATGTGGGGGGGCAGCTCTTGACTTACTGCTAAAGCGATTTCGCAACCACCGCCCAACTTGAGGCTCTCACGTTAGCCTTGTTTCTGTGAGACATGCGAAGGCGAGGCAACAGAGAAAAAGAAAAGCACAGAAATTTGGAGGCGGCTCCCACTTCCGACACCACAACTTACTGCGAAACCAACCACAGCCGCGATGATGGGCTTGGAGAAGTTGGCAAAGGCGTCTGTTAGGTCCTTGAGAAAGGCGCGCTGGTGGGCCGCTGCCGTGGAGATCTGCACCAGCTCATTGAGATCCATCCCGGCTGCACCACAAAACGGATTAGCCAACGTCGCGCCTCCATTAGATTAGATGAGAGGGGGGCCTGCCAGTGGGACCCTGGTGCGGATTTTCATGACGTTTCAGGGACTTGGAAACAAGAACGACAACGGACATCCCCCTGTGTATCAAGTCCGTGGGGAATCGGATGGAGTTGAGATGGCAGTTGCTTGGTCGGGAAATCATTGACTGCCGTGCGCGGCGCCAACGATGATGAGTGTGCAGATGCACGTGGAAGGGCAAAGGAAAAGGGAAGTGAAGCCGAGGAAGACGAGTTGAGGATAGAGGATCCGACGACGGGGGTAAGCTTGTTGCGCCCCCTCCAGACATGGTTTTCTGGAGCCCAACTCTGAAATCTGTCTCGACTGGTATTATGAGGAGAATTGCAAAACGTACCACAGAAAGGACCTTCAGGGCCACCCGTAACGACAACAGCACGAATGGTGTCCAAGGCATCGAGATGAGCCAGAGTCGAAACAAGTTCGCCGATCATGACCTGAGAGAAGGCATTTCTCTTGGCTGGACGGTCAAATCGGACGAGGGCGACGCCCTTCTCGGAGTCAACCGTTAACTTGAGAGTAGTGAGGTTCTCCATGATTTCTCGGGAGCCGGAGGAGTTGCCGTATGAATAAAGCCACAAGAAGGAAGAAAAAAGAGTTCGGGGCTAGCGGATCACCGGAGTGCGGCGATTGATTAAAAAACGTGGAAACTTGGAGGTAAGGCGAGGTGACTCAGGCGAGAGAGGGGCAGTGTTGTTGTTGTTGATGGCTTGTTGAAGCAGCGTGCTCAGCACATGGCAGAGAGACAAAGAACTGGAAGTCGTCGGATCTTTTCTTCTCCCGGGTCTTGCTTTCTTTCTTCCTGGGACCCTTTTCTTCTTCGCCAGCAACAACATCACCGCACTTTATTAGAGAATCCCACCCGGTTATGACCGAATTCGGCCGAGGGGAGTGTCGACCTGGAGTAGCGTCACATCTCGGCTGGGGGTGAACTCGCAGAAGAAGAACGAAACTCGCATTAGGGTCGTTCAAGGGAGAGGGGTGAGCGTCCAAACGGTCGACAGGCATCATGAGCCGCGGAAGCCAGGGTTACCCCCGGGACGATGTGCAGACAGGGCACCATCCATGGCAGAAGCAAGGCACAACCCGCACAGGCGCCTAGCTTCCCTTTTTCCCTCCTCCTCCACGATCGCGGCACGTAATGGATGGCACATGTCGACTGATTGACAATAACTTTGTCAGCCCCCCCGGTCAATATCCATCTTCAAGACGTCCGTCCTCCACTGCCGTGCCCCTTGTTACATCCCACGGCAACGCCTTGCAAGGACCGTAAGGTGCTCCATCGACGAGACAGAGGACGACAGCTGCCGCATTGGGCGGATGTGGTCCGGATTGCCCTCCGGTTTTCCCGGATTTGGACATCTCATCCGGCGTGGCCCCGCCGGGCGGCCAGCGGTCCTGTTACCGCGGAATGGAGACAGTCGTTACGACAAAATTTCTGCCCACATCTAAAGGGGAGGAGGCGGATTCTCGACTGCTCCAGACGCTCCCTTGGCGGCCGTGCCTGTTACGAGGAATATAGTCTCCCTCTACTCTTAGTCTCTATTGCGCTTGCATCCATGGTCGAGGATCCGCTTCTCCGTACAGAGACTGCATTCGTTCATCGAGGGATCCTGATCACATCCATAGTCTTGCAAGGTTCCTTGTAAGTGACCCCGTCTTTACTACACTAGTTCATCACAGAGTCGTCCGTTCTCCACACTATCTAAAACAATTGTCTGCATAGGAAGGAGCTGAAAGAAGGAAAGAGTCCAGCCCTGATATCATCCATGGACCATGCCATGGCTGACGGGGGGGCTTCTGAGAACATGGAACCTTGTTTGAACACGGAGGTTGAGGCAATCTAGGCAGGTTTTGTTGGCGAAGTTACCAAAACGAAGAATGCGCTCCCCCACAAGGCCGGGCAGGGTCTGGTGCTTCTCCGTTTCTCTAGGACATTGGCGCACAAACACACAGACGCGATGGTCCCAGGAGGAGATATATCTGGTTCGAAGTGCCCACCTCTCGAGATGTGGCTACGAAGCGTGTTACTGGTAGGCAACATCACCGCAGGGCATTAACATCCAGAAGCTCATCACGATGTCTCCCCCGCGTTCGTTCCACTCTCTGGAGAACCTGTCCCTGGCGGACAGAGTTCTCTTCAACCAATTCAGCAGAGGGCCGAGCGATGTCATTCCCTACCAAGTCGTCCACCATGCCTTCGAGTCCATCGCGGCAGCACATCCTGACACCACGGCTGTCCGACACTACGATGGCACGACTATCACATACCGGGAGCTCAACCGCAGGGCCAACGTGCTCGCCAATGAGCTAAGGGGAACATACGGCCTCAGAAAAGGAGACCGTGTAGTGCTTGTCTACTCCCGATGCATCGAAATGGTCGTCTTCATCTTTGCCGTCCTCAAGGCGGGTGGTCAGTATGTCCCTCTCGATGGCGGCATCATCCCCGAAGACACGCTCGGCTATGACATCGTCGACTCCAACGCGCCGGTTGTGCTGTGCCTTCCCAAGTTCAGGGAGAAGGTGCTGCGCAGCGTGCCCTCTGAAAGGTGGGACCGTGTGAGGGTCATCGACCTCGATGCGAATAGTTGGCTGTGGACGCACGGCAACAATGGGCACCCCGGTGTCATTGTCAAGCCAGAGGATGGAGCCTATGTGATCTACACCTCGGGCACTACCGGGCGACCCAAGGGAGTGGATGTGAGACACGAGGGCGTTACCAACACCCTTCTAGCGGAGCCTTCCAAGCTGGGCATCCGTGTCGGGAAGAATGTAGCGCAACAGTTGAACGTCGGTTTCGATATGTGTAAGTCAAATGTCTCAAACTCTATTTCTCTTAGTGTCCGACCACGCTGACGCGGCAATGGATACTTAGGCGCGTGGGAGATTCTCGGCACCATGATGAACGGCGGAACACTTCACATCAGAGGCAGCGGCAATGATCTCTGGATGGATTGCCTGCAGCGCGTCGACACTGTCATCGCGACGCCTTCCGTAGTCCTCAAGCACATGCCCAGTCGCGAGGACTTCCCCAACATCAGGACGATCGCAGTCGGTGGTGAGCCCTGCCCATTGGCACTCGCTGAGCAGTGGGCGCCCTACGTGAAGTTCTGGAACGTATGCGGTCCTACCGAAATCAGCATTCTTAACACTGCGCATCTTCATAAGCCTGGCAAGACTTTGTCGATTGGCAAGCCTAACCCGAACACCAACGTTTACGTTCTCGACGAAGATGAGAACCCTGTCAAGATTGGCGAACCTGGCGTCATGTGGGCCGGCGGTCCAGGCGTTTCTAGGGGGTACCTCAACTTGCCGGAGTTGACGGCACAAAGATATAAGGTCGACAAGTTCGCAAAGGATGGGTTAGTTTTGCGCCTCGTTTTATTCCCTGTTCTTCCGGCCGAGACTTAAGAGAGAGAAAAGTACACTAACCAACACCATTCTCAGTCGTATGATGTTCAACACCGGCGACCTCGCCCGCTGGCTTGAAGATGGTAGCTTGGAGCCCCTCGGCCGGAAGGACGACCAGGTCAAGATTTCTGGCTTCCGCGTCGAGCTCGATGGTGTCTCTCGCGCTATTGAAAAATGCCCTGGCGTCGTCAAGGGATGTGCGCTGAAAATCGACGATCGTCTGTGGGGCTTCTACTCTGCCCCTGCGCCGATCGACGAAGCTCAGCTGAAGACTGTTGTCGGCGAGGGCCAACCGTTCTACGCCGTCCCGACCGTCTGGAAGTACCTCACCGTAATCGAGCTAACCCCCAACGGCAAGGTCGACAAGCGGGCCCTCCGCGACATCGCCGGTGGTGCGGCCCAGACTCCGCCGCCGCTGCCTCTGGCAGATATCCCGACGGGCATGTCGACGCCCCAGCAATCGTCGAGCGCCTCATCCATCAAGACGGCCGTCAGCCCCACCAGCGAAGGCGGCTTCACGCTCGTAGACTCTCGCACCTTCACTGTCGTCGATTCCCAGCAAAGGAACGTCGACCTGGAGAAGACGGCCGCATTCGTCGAGGAAGCGGCCGAGAAGGAGGAAGAAGAGTATGAACTCCCTTCCAAGAAGGGCTTCCACGGATGGAGATGGATCCGTCACCGCGGACTCAACGCCTACCGCAAGCTCTTTGGCGTCATCTTCCTCTCCAACCTCGCCGTTTTCGTGTGGATGCTGTATGAGAGCCGCAACAGCAACTTCTCCCTGCCCCTGAACCACCTGGCCACCGCCGTCGCCGCCAACCTTCTCGGGGCCGTTCTCCTGCGCCAGGACTACGTCGTCAACTTCATCTTCTGGGCGTGCTCCCGCGTGCCCACCTCTATGCCGCTCGCCATTCGCAGACACTTTGCGCGTGTCTACCACAATGGCGGCGTCCACTCGGGCTGCGCCGTCTCCGCCACCGTGTGGTGGGTCATCTTCACGGGCGCCGCAACCGGCAACTTCATCGCGCCTCAGTCCCTTTACTCTGTCAACCTCATCACCCTCGTCCTAACCTATCTCATCCTCCTCCTCCTCGTCATGATCCTCGTCATGGCCTACCCCTCTATCCGCGCCAAGATGCACGACCAATTCGAGTGGACGCACCGCTTCGCCGGTTGGTCGGCCCTCGCCCTCGTATGGGCCCACGTCATCGCCACGGCAGCCTCCATGTCCGCCGAGCCCCTCGGCCCGGCCCTGGCCAAGACACCCGCGCTCTACCTCGTGGCCCTTACATCCCTCAGCATCGCGCTGCCCTGGATGCGCCTCCGTCGCGTAAAGGTCGTCCCGGAGCCGCTCTCCAAGCACGCCGTCCGTCTGCACTTTGACTTCTGCACACCCGGGCCTTGCACCTCGCGCGGTGTCCGCATCACAGACAGACCCATGGTAGAATGGCACGCCTTCGCCGCCATCCCGGAGCCGAGCGGCAAGGGCTTCTCCATCGTCGTTTCCAAGGCCGGCGACTGGACCAAGCGCATCATCGAGAACCCGCCCACCTCGATCTGGACCCGCGGCACGCCTGCCTCAGGCGTCCTCGCCGTCGCTCCGCTCTTCAAGAAGATGGTCCTCGTCGCGACTGGCTCCGGCATCGGTCCCTGTCTTCCCGTTCTCATGGAGCGCCGGGTTCCCGCGCGCGTCGTCTGGTCGACCAAGAACCCGCTCAAGACGTACGGGCAGGGCGTCATGGATCTGATTCTCAAGGCGGATCCGGACGCGCTGATTTGGGATACGGACGAGCGCGGTAGGCCTGATTTGGTGCAGCTGGCGTATAATGTGTATAAGGAGAGCGAGGCCGAGTGCGTTGCGATTATTTCCAACGGGCCTACTGTGAATAAGTTTGTGTATCGGATGGAGGCGAGGGGGATTCCTGCGTTTGGACCGATTTGGGATTCATAAGCGTTGCGTTGTTTTCTATTCTTTTTTCTTTTACCCTCATGTTGTTTTTTGGGCGGAATTATCCTTCGCTGAGTATCATACCAAAGTCATTTCATTGTTCTCGTATAAATTAGCATCTAGTCTAACCCGTCTCTCGTATCTTGGACGAGCTGTAGACTGTCAAATACCAATCTGAATCCATAATCATCATCGTCTGTATCTCGGCTTGCTTGTGTTCAGTCCTTGCGTGACATCCATTTCATTTACCCCTCATGTAATCGCTCGAGAGACCGACGTCATTTCTCTAAACCAGAAACTGGCAATGCTTGTGGATCCCTCCACTCATGTTGACTGGCACGTGTAAGATCGGGCGGAGGCCAATGCAAAATAAGACTAGGTAATCGCAATTGCCTCCACAAATAGTTAATTGCCGTGATATCAAGGACGACAGAAGCTTGGCTGCTAGTTTACCAGTCAACCTTTATGCAGTCTTGTACGCTTTGGTATCACTCGTACGATGTCATCTCATAATTTTCTGAAGAGGCTCTCTTCTACACGTGCTGAAAAGACAACCTTTGAGAACTAATACGTCAAGATTCCGTTCCCGCGTAAGTCAACTCAAGGTACGGGGCTTTTTTAGACTTAGAATCGCAAGGTGTAAATGAAAGACAGTTTGTTGGATTCTGCGTAGGTAGTCGGACACGAAAAGCGGTCGGGGCCGTACCAACTGTTCTTCCACTTAAGGTACTTACAACTTCCTGGGCAACAGTCTGGTGACATCGCCCAATTCCTCCTCCTCCCATACAACTTACTCAGCAAAACAATCAAATATTGACATTCGTACCAACGGTACGGTTACCCTACTGACGTGTATACCAACACCGTTTCTCTCATCCAGACAACCCCTGTGTGTCTGGGTACGTGGCAGTGTATCAAGCACGCAGAACAAACGAGTTGGTTCCTAGTCTACTTGCCTAGTTGACACGGAGACTGGAACACAGTATCAGCTATCATGGCAGCAAGATGTGTCGGAGCGAACGAGATCGGAATAGAGTAGCGTTACATACCGCGTGCCGCCGGAACTCCCGTCGCCTCAATTTCTTCCGGCCCAGTGGGATGAAGATATTGTGGGCTTGCCGTCTTGGAGTTGTAGCGTTAAATTGTACAAGGAACAAGGTAGCACGCTCATGAGTCGCCAATGTTCCCATCCGCATACAAGCTTTTCGGCACTCGAGTCCCATGCAATATTTCCAAAATCGGCAAGTATAGTACTCGAATAGTTAGCTAGGTGGGATGTCGCGAGTTGATACCGACTGATTCTACACATTGACTTTGATAGCCGATCCAAGACGCCTCAAGCGTAGCTGACCAGACAAGCGGGTTTTCAACGTGGTCAACAGGGGAAAGAAGTATTTGAGTCAATACTCAAAATGAAGTGGATTGTTTTCTATCTTTATTATTCGTATGGGAATCGTTTCCTAAACAGGCAAGTCAGCATCGTTCAGAATACGAATACTAGAGTTTTCCACACTCAAGACAAACCGTCCAATTAACGGGTCCCAAAACAACGGTCACTGCGCCTCATGATGCACGACGGCGGGGAGAAATGCGCTTTTGGTGAGAACTAAGTTCTGTCACCCGGTTATCAAACTCACAGAAGCGGCAAATGGTTGTCTGCCTTTTGGCAGCTTGACATTTCAGTTCACGGCGCTGACAACTCACAACTTCAACCACATGAGTGCGATTGATGTCGCCATGGGAGAACTATGATCCCGGCGAAGTTTTCCATATCGCCTGAGTGACGAGACCGAAGCCGGAGCCAGACTTGGAACTTGCTCAACCTCTAGTGCAGCCTTTGGGGTAGAACAAGACAAATACGCGGAAATAGGCAGCTGAATCGCGGTCTGCATCCATAGGCTTACGTAGCCCTCCCCACCGGAATGAACCACTGCCGGAACGTCTTTGGAAGCACTTCATCCCATATTTCGCGACGGGCTTGCCGTGCGTGGTTCGTCGCTGACATTTCGTGTCATTCGTATTAGGCCCGAGCTGATCAGCGTTGTGTTGCTGACGGTATGTCCGCTTTTTTCGAGCATGCCCGCAATCTGACGAAAAATCCCATCTTTTGAA
This sequence comes from Colletotrichum acutatum, assembly GCF_030867785.1. Lineage (NCBI taxonomy): Eukaryota > Fungi > Ascomycota > Sordariomycetes > Glomerellales > Glomerellaceae > Colletotrichum > Colletotrichum acutatum. The sequence continues at coordinate 48,946 of NW_026849190.1, forward strand.
ACGATCTACAGAGGGGCGGGTTGAGAATCGTTCAATGTTCTGAAGCACTCTGCGGTTGAGAGTTTATTGTTTTGCCCCCAGCGGCCCATGCAGATCCCACATAGACACACATCTGCGCTCCGCTTCCATGACACCCAGTCCCGACATCAACTTGTCAACATAGGGCAGAAGCGGGAACAATGACAGATCATCGAACATGTTTGACACCCCCCCCCCCCTGGAGGCCAGACCAAGACGCGGCGGCTGCACAGCCCGGAAAGTTTCGTAGAGAGTCATTAATGGCCGTGCTGACTATGTTTGTTGATCGCCGCGGATGGCAACGAACCAAAACGGTCCTCACGCGCGCGCAAAAGCTGCTGGCTGCAGTCCTTTTCGTATCCCCGTATCCGTTTCTTTTCTTACCCAGCCGGAAAAAGGCCTCTGCTAATTCTTTTTTTGCATACTCCTTCCTGCGCGTCATTCAACTCGAACCTCTTTGATCTTCTCTCAATCTAATCTTTTTCACTCGCAAGAAAGGGACCCAACTCATCTTTTCTTTCCAAATCTTGAAAGTTCGAATCAAAACGTCCTCTCATCTACAACCTTCTGAGAGCGCGCTAGACCATGTCAACGCGCTCGACACAAACCGTCCTAGAGACGCCGACGATACTAAGGAAGAGATCGGGTTTTCTGGTCCTCGCCGAATATGACAAAGCCGGCGCTCTAAAGACCAAGTATATCGAGTCGGCTCCGACTGCCGGATCATCTAAGGTCGATCTCACGGTAAGCTCCGCGAACAACATGGAGGACCCCTGGTCCCCCTCATTCTATCGATATCTTGCTGGGAGACAGGGGAGAGTTTGCATGTGATTTGACACTCGTTCGCGTAGCTCCCTCCCAGAAGAAAGAAGCCTTGGCAAGAGCTTCTCGAAATCTTTTTGCCAGATGGCTATCCGCATAGCGTTACAGATGACTATGCTGAATATCAGATTTATGTGAGTAAACACCGATGCGGACGAAGAGGTATCCAATCTAGCTCACACCTTAGTAGGACTCTCTTCAAGCTTTTGCTGGCACAATTGCCGGCATGATTTCCTCGCGTGCTGTTTGGCAAGGTAAGAACTTCTCTGCGTTGTCCCGGCTAATCTTGCCCTCCCTCCCTCCCTCAATCATCCTTATCTTGCTATGTGCTGACCACCAAAAAGGTCTGGGTGTTGGAGACTCATTAGCGTCACCAACTGGGGCTATGCTCATCCAAGTCACTCGAGAGTCTATGGGAAGGCTCGCAACCATCACGTTCGCTCATCTGTTTGCGACTTCAATTGAAGCAGAATGCAAGGCTTACCGCATGGCCTGTGACCTGTTGACCGACTCGGCAATGGTTCTCGACTGCGCATCTCCCTATTTCCCGCAAGAAGCCAGGTTTTTGGTTCTCTGTCTCTCTAGCATTCTATACTCCGCATCCGGCGTCGTTGGGAACGCATCAAAAAGCAGTCTTAGTGGTCACTTTGCCAAATGGAACAATCTCGGCGAGCTCAATGCTGTAAGTTCTAGGACTTATCACAGGGGAGACGCGTGCAAGATTAGAGTTGCTAACAGTACGCAGAAAGATGCCAGCCAGGAGACAGCCATTTCTCTGATAGGAATGCTTGTAAGTTGACATGAAGATGAATCTACCCCGAAAGCTTTGGCCTTTACTAACATATGCATAGACGGGAACGTTGTTGTTGTATTTCCTGACCGACGAAACATTATCGTGGATCGTGCTCTTTGTCCTCCTTGGCGTTCACCTTCTTCTCAACTGGAGGGGCGTTCGAGCAGTACACTCACGTCAGCTAAATCGTCAACGTGCCAACATTGCTCTGTCGGCACTATTTTCGAAAGACGAAGTCCTCACACCACTGAAAGTTTCCCACAGAGAACTCATCTTCGAGAAGCGAAGGGGAGAAGTCTTTCGCTGGAACTCCGGGCCAGTGTTTGGCCACTGCAAGTACGGAGTGCCCCTCAAGACCCTGCTTGAAGCCTTGGCCTATGGGAAGACCCATGAGATGTCCTTCCAGCTTTCAAGTGTTGACCTGTATACACTCATGGATGCATTCGACCGCGAGGAGTACGTTCTCTGGTGTCAGTTATCAACCGCGGCCAACGATGCGGCCTCAAGAATCAAAGTTATTGTCGTCCTGAAAGAAGGGGTGACGCCGAGGTCACAGCTGAAAGCTTGGTTCCATGGTCTGTTGCTGGCCAGAAGACTCAGCGGACAGGAAGAAGCGAACTTGGTGCGAGCTGAATTCGACCAGCAAGCAATGTTGTGCCACGTGGAGGAGAGTTTGCAAATCGCCAATGAAAAGTACGAGCTGTACGCGAGGAGACTGGCTTCTGCGGGCTGGAACATCGAGGTTCCTGTGCTGGAGACCCGAGCAGGCTCTCGCATTGTTCGGGAGCCTGACGAGATGACATCGCACTGAGTTATTTCGCCGGTCGCGGGGGTTGAGGAGACGATCTAGATGGTCGGGGTCAAACCTGCAACCGTTAGATTTGGTCTGAAGTTAAAACATGCAGCATAGCGTCACTGTGTCACAGTCATCTTCAATATCATCAGGTCTGCCTGAAATAGCTACCTCACGTCGTATTTCTCTGAGGTGCGTCTGATGATTTGCAGTATCAGCCCGTCCAGGTAGATATGCTTGTATAGATCAGCAGATTACCACCTTGATGATGCATTCTGAGCCGGATGCGAACAATGTTTGCGACTTATTGCTGCAACATCAAAGGATAACCCCAGAACTCTATGCGAACGACACGTGGGATTTTGGAAGTGTGTTGTGGGAACACCAAACACACGCAGATGCGCAGTTGGCAGCGACAGCCCACACCATACCGATCAGCGCGGCCCGGATGTCTGCCGACCCATCTCTGGGTTATTCTGTATCTTTTCTTTGCATTATTTGAAATTGGCAAGGTTATTCTGCTCAGTAGACTTGATACTCTACCGTGCACGTAGGCCTCCCGGCTGTGCTCGAGTAACGACAAAGCAAATTTAAGGTCGCTTTCGCGTTAGGAGATTTTAGGGGTTTCTACGTTGTTAGATTATGCTCAGGCCAATCTCGCTATCGGTAATTTGTTGATCGTCTTGGTCCCGTCTGCGACACTCGTCAGTCCCGACACCCCGTTCAACCCGTCCCGGCTCCCTACTGTTCCTGGTGTCAAGCGGTGCCGCTACTTGGCACGCCAATGCGCCTAAAACGCCATGGCGGTGACCGTGCTGGTCTCCGTCTGCGTACACCGTACGCTGTCAGTGGCCGCATTGCTCACTATGTTGGCCCAGGTCACTACCACACCTCTACCCTCTTTCTTTGCTACCTTATAATCTTGTTCATATGAAGATCACATCCCAGCTGGCTCATGGTGGAAAAATCCAGTCAAACACCCAAGCCTTGGGGGCCTGTGCTCAGTTGAACTGAACTGAACCCTCTCACACTGAACAGTAACCGAACCAACTGTGGTGGACTGAGAAATTCGACTTCTACTGTAGTATTGATCAGAGGATTGGGGAATTTTCGATATTTGATTGTGTGAAGAATCATTCGACGTTGTTGGGTTGAGCGCTGTCGAGAAGCTCCGAAACGCGCTACGTGGCACTAGCACGATCTACCGCGTGGCGTCTCTGCGCACGTCCCGACGCGATGGATCTCGAGCTAGATTCGACGTCCATCACCGTTGCGAGGGAGGCGGTGGCAGCGAGCGACGAGGACCTGCCATCACGAAGGGTGCGAAAGCCATCCGCGAAAGCCCAACTGAACCAGACTCATCAAGAGATAATCGACAATGCGACCGACGGAGCGACGGAGGTTGCTGGTGGTGGCCGGCGGACGACGACCAAGCGAGCCACAACCCTGGCCAAGGAACGCGCGAAACCCATAGAGGATGACGACAAAGGGCTGCTCCTGACGATGGGCAAGCAGGTCAAAGAGCTACACACAGCGGTCAAGATCATGTTCGATGCGTGGAAGAAGTCGGAAGCACGGAATAAAAACGTTGAGGCAGAGCTTCGCGTGGTCACTTCGGAGCTGCAAACAGTCAAGAGCGAGCTACAGGCCGTCAAAGGAGAGCTGCAAGCGATGAAAGAACGCGTGGAGGACGAAAGCGCCAAGACGAACGAAAACCTCGAAGCACTCGCAACAGTTGCTGCGACGCGGAACAGCCCAAGTGTGTCCTACGCGGACGTCGCGCGAAGCGGCTTAGGTGGGCAAGGTCGCGACTCGCGGGTAGCCACGGCGGGCAACGCGACGCTGCCGAGCCGCAGCGACCCCTTCTGTACGATCGATACATCAAGAGTTGAAGAAGGCAGCGACAAGCTCAACCCAGGCCGGATCCGGGCTGCGGTGGAAAAGGAGATGCGCGCGTTGGACGGACAGGGTAGCTGGCGGTGTCTGGCCGTCACGGTAGACCCAAGGAACGCGGATAGGATCCGGATCATTTGTCGCGACGATGCGGAGCATAGGTATGTCAAGCAGATCGCGGAGAAGAGCTTCGGCCGTGGAGCACGCGTGCTACGAGACGAACTCTATCCCGTGAAGATCGACAACGTGAAGCGAATTGAGGTACTGGATGAGAAGGGCAATGTCAGGGCTGAAGCGGCGGAGGCACTTAGCCGAGAAAACGAGACCACGGTTGCCAAGATTTCTTGGCTTAGCAAGAAAGAGATACCCAAGGCGTATGGGTCCATGGTCGTGTTCGTGACCAAGGCCGGTGATGCGCGTAGACTGATCTCCGAGGGCTTCTTCCACGTTGGAGGAGAGTCCGGCACGACGATGGCGTTTGAACGGCGGCCGCGCCCCCAGCAGTGCTACAACTGCCAGCAGATCACGAAGCACAAGGCGTACCAGTGCGTAAACCCCCGGGTGTGTGGACGATGCGCCAAGGTAGGCCACCACCACTCTGAATGCCGTGAGACGATCGTGACATGTGTGCCCTGTGGCGGACCGCACGAGTCGTTCAGCAAGAACTGTCCGAAGCTGTATCCGCGTTCCCATGAGTAGGAAGGTCCAGATCCTTCAGCTCAACGTGAGGAAACAGGCTGCAGTGCACGAAAGTCTGATGAATGATGAGGCGTTGCGCGACTTCACGGCCATAGCGGTGCAGGAGCCATGGGCGCGGAGGATAGAAGGTAAGGTCATTACGGTTCCGATGGGCAATAGCAGGTGGACGAGGATGGTACCAACGGAGTGGAGGGACGAAGGAAGATGGGGAATCAGGAGTTTGCTTTGGGTGAACAGAGACGTAGAGACAGAGCAGCTGCCGATAGCGTCCTCGGATATCACTGCGGCCATCGTCCGGCTTCCGGATCGAAGACTGATAGTGGCGTCGGTGTACGTGCCGGTGCAGAGGCCGGAGATGCTGCGGCAGGCGTGCGACCTGCTGAGACAAGCTATCACGAATGTCCGAGGAGGAACAGGGGAGAGGGTGGACGTGGTTCTGGTAGGAGACTTCAACTGCCACGACTACCTGTGGGGAGGTGACGATGTGTCGGAGGGCCGGCAGGGCGAGGCGGACCCGATCATCGATCTAATGAGCGAGTACTCGCTCCGCAGCCTCCTTCCGCGTGGCACGAAGACGTGGGAGAAGAACGATGCGGCAACGACGATCGACCTATCCCTCGCGTCCGAAGAGCTAGCAAGAACGGTGGTACGATGCGGCCTGCACGAGACGGACCACGGGTCGGACCACCGGGCGATCGAGACGACCTTCGACATCGCCGCGCCTGAGATGGAAAGCCGGCCACGGCTCCTCCTCAAGAACGCCCCATGGAAGCAAATCAATGAGAGAGTAGAAGCAAACCTAGGGCGAATGCCAACAGGAGGTACGGTGCAGCAACAGACGGATCGACTGATGTCTGTGGTGTGCGAGGCAGTAGAGGCACTGACACCTACGGCCAAGCCATCACCGTATGCAAAGAGATGGTGGACGGCTGACCTCACCCAGCTCCGGCAGATCCATACCCACTGGAGAAACCGGGCGAGAGCGGAGAGAAGGGCAGGTAACAGTCAACCTGAACTGGAGCAACGCGCACGCTCGGCAGCCAAGCAATATCACGATGCCATCCGACAACAGAAGAAGAGCCATTGGGAGGACTTTCTGGCCGACGACGCCAATATCTGGAAGGCCGCGAAGTATCTCGACGCCAGTAAAGGGGCATCTTTCGACAAGATACCTCAACTTAAAAGGGCGGATGGTTCCCAAACGGGAGACGCCGCAGAACAGGCCGAAGAGCTGCTCTCCACATTTTTCCCTCCTCTCCCCAGCATGATCGAGGAGGAGGGGGATCGGCCACAACGATCGCCGGTACCCTTCCCTAACCTCACACTGGAGAAGTAGAGAGACAGCTCTTTGCGGCAAAGTCGTGGAAAGCACCCGGAGAGGACGGTCTGCCGGTGGCAGTGTGGAAGCACACGTGGCCAGTGGTGAAGGAGAGGGTGCTTACACTCTTCCAGACCTCACTGGATGAAGGGGTGTTGCCGAGGCAGTGGCGACACGCAAAGATCATCCCGCTGAAGAAGCCAAACAAAAGCGACTACGGTATAGCGAAGGCCTGGCGACCGATCTCGCTTCTCTCGACGCTCGGAAAAGTGCTGGAGTCGGTCCTGGCAGAACGTATCTCGCACGCTGTCGAGACGTTCGGCCTCCTTCCCACGAGCCACTTTGGCGCTCGCAAGCAGAGGTCGGCAGAGCAGGCGCTGGTACTGCTGCAGGAGTACATCTACAGAGCGTGGAGAAAGAGAAAGGTGGTCAGTCTGGTCAGCTTCGATGTCAAGGGAGCATACAATGGTGTGTACAAAGAGAGACTACTTCAAAGACTCAGAGCGCGGGGATCCCGGACAAGCTGGTGAGATGGGTGGACGCCTTCTGCTCCCATAGAACGGCAAGCATCCTGGTTAACGGTCACGAGTCCGAGGCTCGTCCGCTACCACAAGCCGGACTGCCTCAGGGTTCGCCGCTTTCGCCCGTGCTCTTCCTCTTCTTCAACGCCGATCTCGTACAGCACCAAATCGACGAGAACGGGGGCGCGCTGGCCTTCGTCGATGACTACACGGCGTGGGTCACAGGCCGATCGCGCGAAGCAAACCGTCAGGGCATCCAAGATATTATCGATCGAGCACTCGCGTGGGAACGACGAAGCGGGGCGACGTTCGAGACGGACAAGACGGCCATCATCCACTTCACGCGCAACTGGAGGCTGCCGGCGGACTCAACCAGCTTCGTCATCAAAGGTGACACTGTCCGAGCAAAGGACCACGTCAAAGTATTGGGAGTGATGATGGACACGAAACTCCGTTTCGAAAAGCACATCGCAGACGCGACGACAAAAGGGCTGGAGGCCGTGCTGGGGCTCAAACGGCTCAAAGGCCTGTCTCCGGCGACGGCCAGACAGCTTTTCGTGGCGGCCGTAGCACCGACGATGGACTACGCGTCGAACGTCTGGAGGTACAGGTGTCGAGCAGCGCAGATGAGGGTGATCAACCGAGTGCAGAGGATTGGCGCCCAAGCGATCGTGGGAACCTTCAACACGGTGGCCACGGCGGTCGCTGAAGCGGAGGCAAGCATACAATCGGCGCAAGAGAGGTACGACAGAAAATCAACGACATTCTGGGTACGGCTGCGAAGCCTTCCCAAGACCCATCCGCTTCGACGTCTGCGGGCGGTGGCCTTTAGACGGTTTCCGTCACCCTTCCAGTTGATGGCGGAGGCCTATCGCGACCTACCCCTTGACAAGCTGGAGACTATCGAAGGGTATTCGATCGCTCCTTGGGAACGTCGTATTGATACAGTAGTCGACGACGACACGGTCAAGGCCTCTGAGGCAATCCGGTCTGGATGGGCAGTGAGGATAGCGACAGGGAGCTCAGCAAGGAACGAGGTTGTGGGCTTTGGAACGGCGACGACGCTGCCCGCATCTTTCAGAGGGGGCGGTGGCGTCGTGACGGCCTCGCGTACGTTCGGTCAGAGAACGGAGCAGAACCCGTATGTAGCAGAGCTAGCGGCACTGGCAGAAGCGGTCAAGTCTCTCCCAGAGAGACTCGAGTACCGGGCCATCCACGTCTTCACCCGCAACAAAGCGGCAGTGTTGGTGATGCACAACCCGCGGCAGCAGTCAGGCCAACAAGAGATCCGACAACTATATGCCAGCGTGCAAGCTCTGCAGAGACGAGGCAACAGAGTCACTCTCTTCTGGCTTCCATCATCGATAGAGTCAGACCTGGCGCAAGCGGCCAAAGCAGCAGCAAAGGAAAGTACCCAAGTAAACAAGACACCACAAAAACGGCCGGCCAGAGCCTACTCGACGGCACTTAGGATCGCTTTACAGAGCGTGCGACAGAAGCACGGAGCCTTGCCCGACAACGTAGGAGCATATTCGAAGAAGATCGACATAGCCCTGCCGGGAAACCACACACGCAAGCTGTATGACGGACTGGCCTGGAAAGAAGCCAGCATTCTAGCGCAACTACGCACCGGAATGGCAAGGCTGAACTGGTACCTCTACCAGATCGGCGCAACCGCCGCGGCGCTATGCGCTTGCGGGCAATCTGCAGAAACGGTAGAGCATTTTCTCTTTCGATGCACACAGTGGACGGCACAGCGGACTCGGATGCTCCAACAGACGGAAACGCGGAGAGGAAATCTGTCATACTTCCTGGGAGGAAAGCGCGCGTCCGACCCTAAGGATTGGTCGCCAAGCGTAGACGTTGTCAAAGAGACGATCAAGTTCGCCATGAGCACGGAGAGGCTAGATGCACAGATCAGCCAGCAGCGAAACCACACGCAACTAACATCATCAAATTAACCGGAGACACCCCCACGCATCCTCGTGCCATCGACAGCAGGACTAGCTTCGGCCGCCGACGATAGGACGTCGAACACTTTGAGAAACAACTCCGAGATGGCCTGCTACTAACCCCACGAGCAACCGCAGCATCGACATGCAAAACTAAAAAAGACACATACGGAGACGAACAAGACTTGTATGGGCTTCTGGGAGGCAAGGATATGAACGAATGTGGAGAATATGTAGATAATCATGCGAGCCCTAAACAGCTTAGCCGGGGCGTAATAAACTATGTATGTA
>NW_026849191.1:0-57240 GCF_030867785.1 Colletotrichum acutatum
ATCAAGGATTCCTGGGAGACTGTCGAGAATGTTTGCTGCTCCGTAGACGACATTGGTGACAGCATGGGTGCATTCGAAGGTCTAGAAAGCCTCGACATCATCCCTCGCAAGGAAGTTGTCCTCGGTTCCTTTCTCCCAATGTACGGAGGGGGAGGCCAGCTCTCTACCCTGGCCTGTGCCATTGCTGCATTCCTCTGTCGTCGTTCTATTGCGGATTGGAAGAATGCAGGGATTGCGTAAGTTGCTTGCGGCTTCTCCTCTCTCGGCTCGGGTACGGTTTCGGCTATGACGGAGGTGCTCTGATCTAGCGCTTGTTGCGTTTGTGGACTTGGACCCGTTCCTACGCCGTACCTGCTGGATGCTGATGAGTCGCGGAAACCTGATGATCTGGGAGCTGGCTGACCAAGGGATCGCTGGATCGGGGGCGGAGGTGGAAGTGACACCATGGGTGGATTAGAAGTCAGCGGGGGAAGACCAGGGCCTTCAAATCTATCAGGTCGGTCCGGGCGAGGGGGAGCCGGTGGTTCGCCCATGATGAATTTCGCCTTTTCATTTCTACGGGCTTGACGACGACTCCTCCACCGCCTGAAAAGAAAGAAGCCTGCAAACAGGCCAAAAAAAGCTGATTGTCACCGTCGTATCAGTCACCGCTTTTACTTATGCTCATCCCACAGATACTTCAGGTCTCAACTCACCGAGTATCAGAAAAACGATCCCAGTTGTCCTACTGGCGTTGTTTGAGTTGGTACTAGCTTGTGTAGGCGGTGGTGATGCGGTTGTTACCGGGGCACCAGCCACTGATGAACTAGTAGTAGGTGATGAACTTGATGGCAGTGGAACAATGCTGGATGATAACGTCGATGTCTCTGCAGCAAGAGGTGTGCTAGATGTCGAGGCATCTGTCACTGGAGGAACTGGGGTTGAAGATAGAGCAACGCTCAACGTCGATGTCACCAAGGTTGTCGGCTGCGTCGAAGAGGTCGGCGGTGGCAGTGGTGGCAGTGGAAGAGGAGAAGAAGTTGGAAGACTCGCTGTCGATGAAGGAGGAGCGGGCGCACCATTCGGCAGACTCTTAGTAGTTACAGATGGTTGTGTTTGTGTCTGGGTCGCTGTTGCTGTGCTATGCTGCCCGGTTCTTGTTCTCGTGCATTTTTTCTCATCATCGTCATCATCGCAATCGTCGTCCTTCTCATCTGGCTCGTTCTCATTTTCGTTGTCTTGTCTCGCTTGGAGCACTTCTTTCGTACCCGTATCGCCTTTTCTTCTCCTTCTAAGTAACTATATCGTCCTGGTGAGCGGGAGACCTCTCAATAGGATCCAACTTAATGGTTCTTAGATTGAGAGAACACGAACCTTGACTATGGATGATGACATTATGTTAGTTAGTCAATACGGCCCAAAGTTGCAGCTTTCTTGGTGTGCTTCCACGATTGGCTTCTTCTAAATGACTGAATCTGTTGATGTCTCTTTGATCAATCGCGTCTGCGCCGAATCGCGATGTACTTGTTACAGGCCTGCTGCACGCAAAGTAGACCTAGAATCAGTCGGAGTGAAGAGCATAGAATTCTTTTCCCTTAGCAAGACATCGATGGCTTGGCCTCCTTAAAGCCCCTGGCGAACATCTTCTTGTCGTTTGCTCACAGCGTCAAACAGCGTAGAGCCCTGGTCAAATGTTTCAAAGCTCAGCTCTACCGGCTTCCGGGGCGTGAGGCGGACCACGGAAAGCTTGTTTTGGAGCCAAAAATAATCTGCCGTGAGTAATCCCCGCTCAATACTGCGCTCGTGTTAACGACAGCATCGGGTTGGAGAGTTGGGGTTGTTTCACTGCTCGGGACCCCGCATAGCTCCCGAGTCTTTTATTCGATGGCTACATAGCCCCTGAGGTCTCTCCTACAAGTTCCCGCGCCTGGCATTACTGTAGAATACGACATGACACGGGGACGGGTGTAACTCGGTCAGATGAAAGCCAGCTGAAGCTTGATTATGAGGCTCTCAGTGATTGATAAAGGATTTAAATGAATTGCCGATTGGGGTGAGACGAAGGCCTTTAGTGTACTGCGCCATGCTCCGAAAGGATCTGCGCATCCGTGAATCTATTTACTACTCTGCCTTACTCCTTCTGCATGCGTTCGTAAGCAACATAATAGCATTGTCAGCGACAATCAGCCTTGGTGCCGGACATACAATGTTGCGAAACATTTCCTTTTCTTCCTCTTTTCTTTTTCGTTCTTTTTTGCTTTTGTGGGCTTACACACAGTAAGAAGAGCCTATCCGGGCATAACATTCATCCATCTATGACTTTGTCTTATCAAGAGTTTCACGAGGTGATTTGGCCGTGGGTGAAACGCAACATGGAAGTCCACAAATCATCAACGTATCCACACCCTAATGCGAAAGCTGAAGAAGCCTCGAAGGCTCCCAGAAGTGAATACAATGGAGAGAAGTATGGCAGCAATACGTCTGAGGTTGACCAGCTTGATGGTATGTTCAATAGAAAAATACATGCAAAGCTTCAGTCTCGAGTTACGATGTCACCTATTAAAGAGCGCTACACGCTGGAGAGATGTATAATCTAGATTATAGAGCCATCATTCCAAGTCTCCATTGATGACTTGTCACATTTTTTTACAGAAAATATCAATGAAACAGATTGGGAAAAAAGTAGAGCAGATATAAATTCTACTGAGGTACAGGAATCCACAATCCGTTGCCTACCATGGTGTCTCAGCAGAAGATAGTTAATCCTTCCAACACAAAATGGAAAAAGAAAAAGAAACATGAGAATATACACGCAGCCTGACAACGCAACAAAAGAAAGTGACATGGCAGGACTATTCAATTTATTCTTTCCGTGAACTTGGCCCCAAAAGATGACATGATTCGAAGTCTTACATCGAGCCTAGTCCCATAGATGGTTGACCTCAAGGAAGGAGCCTAGTCATCCATGTCTGTTTGGCCGGGGACATCTACGAAATTTAGCATCATTCTGTTCATACGAGCAGTCGTCTCATATGTTTCACATACCGTCGTCATCATCATCCATGTTCATAACCGCTGGTGGTGGCGGCGGTGGATTGGGATTGGGAGGCGGGTTGGGTGGATTGGGTGGAGGGTTTGGCGGGTTCGGTGGTGGATTAGGTGGATTAGGTGGATTGGGAGGCGGATTAGGCGGATTGGGAGGCGGATTGGGAGGATTAGGCGGTGGTGGTGGAGTCTGTTGAGGACGGGGTTCTGTCTCGATGTTAGAGGATGGATATCTAGCTTCTTCAAGGAAACTCACGATCGTCATCATCGTCATCGTCATCTCTTTGAGGTGGCGGCGGCGGTGGCGGGTTGTTATCAGGCCGGGGCGGACCATTCGGTAGTCTTGGTGCTTTAGTACCAGTTAGCATTGAGGTCCATCATCAAATCCCAACAACGTTATTGCCACTCACGATCATCGTCATCATCATCCCGAATGAGGAGTCCAGCGTGAGGAGACAAGTTGTCCCGCTGCTTGAAGTGATGACCCGTGGCGGAGAGTTCATCTGACCTGACCATCAGAGGTTGGGGAGGCAAAGCAATAGCTGAGCCAAAGGACTCTATGAGGAGGACCCCAATGAGAGCCTCTTTCCACAGGTTGAGCATGGTGATATATATGTTTGCGGAAATCAGTTGGATATGTTTGAGGGGCAAGTCTGTTTGTGTAAGACACCAATGAGCCTGACTTATTAAGGTACGGAGAGAACCAGAATATTGATCCTCTTTATATCTATCAAAGATTGATGACATTAGAAGGAGCACGTTCTCTCATGGACAGGAGCGGCTGCGCATTTGCCATCATCAGCAACATTCCAGGTCATGCCCCGAAAATAGACCGGCTCCATCTTATCGAGGCATAACTTAAAACAGCATCTTTGGAGGGGCTCACTGCATGGAGACCTCTCAAAGTTCCCAAAATGACGCGAGACGGTTGAGGCTGTCCAGATCGACGAAGACCATGCGAAAGATGAGTGGACGATGCTCAGCCGCCAAGTCAAAATGCCCAGCTTGATGAGTTGACTAGCTCCGTCTGCGCCATCTCGCAGCGAGAGGCGCGCACGTCATGTGAGTCAGTTCTCGCTTGTGCTTCAGATCTCTGCGGTGGTCATTGGACGATGCAACTTTGGTGGCTGATGTGAAGCAAGGACAAGGATCAGACATCGTTTTACGGCCAAGGGGTTCCTACCATCGGCTAGCTTGTCTCATGTTCTTCGAGAACCGTTGATGCAGGAATAGCTACCTATCGCACTATGGCTTTCTCATCTGAGCATGTGTTGATTCTAGTTGGGACGATTGCGATACGCTGGCACCATCAATATCCAGAAAGCATCCTCAGCCGAGTTCCATGTCCCAGTTAAGATACGACAGTAGTCGGCGTCCCAGAATCCCGGTGCAGAAAATAATCAAAGTATCAACCAAGAATCATTCAACAAGATCGATTTCTATCATGATATCTGCCGAGCGATTCCAAGAGTTGTTCAGCCGGCAGATGCTGTTGTGTCTACAGGCTTTGTCCCGATCGATCCGAAAGCTGGGGTCTCCCTGAAACGCGACCAGTTGCTTGGTGGCCCCTCATTAGCTCGAAGAACTCTAAAGAGACTGGATCAAAGTGTAGCAAGAGTTTATTCTGGTGGGTTAGTGAGAAGTAGCTCTTCGGCCGCTCCCGACACGCAATGTGATGAGTTTCTGTCCGCATTTCCATGCCGTTGAGGGAACCTTGACCGCTAGCTCTTCTCCTAGCTTAGATCTTATCAAGTTTGATCGACAAATTTTCAAGCTTATTCGACTGTAGCAAATAACCTTGATCCCCATGCAGCTGATAAATTGATGATTGAGAGCTCAAAATACTACCCGAACAAAGTCTACGATCTATTCAGCAGTTGTCGCCCACCGACGTGACGCGTTGAGAGGCTCATCGCAGCTTCGATTCAACAGCACGGACAAAATTACGCTGAATCCTTTTCATGTATTCGGAATGCCGTGCGTACTTCATGCGGCGCAGCTTCTTGGCTGAACGTGATCGGCCGAATTAGAGCAGAGCAAGCTTAAACTTTCGAATAACGTCAACATTTCGCCTGTGAAAGCTAGATGAACAGACCTGAAAGCTACAAGGCTCGGCCCATTCTCAGCTGCTTTTACACCAGTTGGAGATTTTGCATCGGACGATGGCGAAAAGTCTGAGGCCAGATGGTCGTTTTCGCCACGCAGAATTTCTGATTCGGGCTAGGATTTGACACCTTGGCGTCTGTTCGTCTTTTAAACTCTCTGAACAATTTCACTGCATCAGCATGAACTTCGTGCAAAGTCAAAGCAGCTTCCCTCGTCATTTGAGGGCGAGGAAGGTCCAATGACTTATTTGCGCCTTGACGATGATGGCCGTGTTCTCATGTTGTGACTAGTACCGTAGCCTGCGACCCCGGCTGCTGACGTCTCTACTGTACAAGGTTTGCTTCACCCAGAAATTACAAAGAATTCTCATAGCTTTGCCTTGGCTTGATATCCACTATCTTCGCCACTGGGCTCGAACTGATCCGACCAGAGCAATATTTATCAATGTTTGAACAGGGTGTTCAGTAGCGGCAGCCCCATTCCTGGCTCGCAATAAATTGTGTTAACGTTCTCAGTCTGCCGACCAGGGCCACCATTCTTGACCTTCGAAGCGGCGTCAGGCAGGCCCTGTATCGGTCTAACTGCGATGATTCGAATCGCCAGGGTGAGACCAAGGGGCTGGAAGGGGTCCTCATATCCCTCTCTTTCTGCTGAAATCCTCATGTTCAGCCAGTTTGGAATCCATAGACGTCTGAGGTATGCATATTCTCCGTTTCTCAGCTCGGTGCTTAGGTCGAGAATGTCGGAATACCTGAGGTTATTGCTCGCGACGCTCACGATATTCTCAGGAAGGATGGATAGGAGAACGCTGTGCAGACACACGCCGCTGGGATAGTACGTCCCGCTGTACGGGTTGAGAAGGCCCGTGCCGTAAAGCAGGAGGTGTGAAGGGAGCTAGCGATAAGATGGCAGACTCTTCGTCAAGTTCCATGCTGCGTCGGAAGATGTGGGTGGTATGGAGTGTCTTTCTGTGTCTTAGCGACAAGACCGACATCTCCCTAGGCGTTCCCTCAAAGGGACAGGCCTCGATGCCTCATGCTTCGTCTTCATAGATGTCGTACACGATGTTTCTCTTTCTGTGAGAATCTATCAGAGCTGCCGAGTAATAAGAGAAGATCTCCAGGTTGCTACTCATGCTCAAGATACTTCTCATCTCTTTGTATCTCAGAAAAACATTCTGAGCGCCTAAGTCTTTGAGTTTCTTTAGCTTGGGTAATTTTCTTTCGACTGATTGGCATCGATCAAAGCAAAGCTCCTCTAAGTGTGGGCTTTACAAAGGCATCATCAGCTCTTTGGCCGTGATGGGGTCCAAAAATGACATGCCATCTTTGTGACCTCCACCCCAACTATTTTCGTCATCATCGTCGCTGTGTTTAATACGGAATCCCTTGAGGTTCGGCAAGGTCCATGCCTGACACTGTGCTTGTTCACGAAGCTGGGTAATGTGATCGAACAACGGCCGTCAGGCATCAATGTCGCTGACATTGAGCATTATCAACTTCACCAGCTCCATGTTGCGAGCTTTGAGAACAATAAGCTGAAACAAGGTGCGAACTGCTTCAGTACCCATGTTCTGGACAGACCGAGCCGAGTTGAACTTGTGACCGTCGGCTTCAACTTTGTGAAGACGAGCTTTGAGATCCGTAGGAATCGGATCATATGTTGAAGTGTCATCTTCCCCCCATCTGTAAGGTCCTCAGTCGCGATTCTCCATAATCTCTACTTCAAGAACCATATTGGCGAGGACTGAATTGTCGTTGATGGTGGCGGCAAAGTTGGCAAGGACCAAAAAGCGTTTGCTACAGAACTTGGCTCCGGGCCACCCGGGCCACGAGAAGGAGAGACAAAAATGTCTGTAGAGCACAGGTTGCGCCAGGGCCTTGAGATGCTTCGAGACCAAGCACACATTGGCAAGGAAAGCCTGAGCTTCACGATGATGCGTACCACTAGGCTGGAGGTTGGGACATGTGCTCTGAATGGTTTCAGAGATAGGAGGGCTGTAATGCTCACTGACAACGCCTCAATGATGAGTCTTTTTATCTCTGTCGGGAGTGCTGGGAATCGGTAAAAGGTTTGAATGGGCATCGGCGCCTGTCCAATATGCGGGGATGATTCGGATTGTTCGTTCATATTGAGGACTAGCTTGCTTGCTGCCGTAGAAGACGAGTTCTGGGGATGTCTGTGTCCTTCAATGTCAAAAATGGCATTTAAAACTCAGCTTCAGCGAAGGAGACCCACTACTTGGCAATAGCTTTAATCGAGAGTGTCTCTCCTCCCAGTGAGTTATTAGAAGAAGGCGGTAAGAGAGCGTGTTCCTGCGAGCGCAAATGCTTAACTCTCAAATTCAAACAAGAAATATCTTTAAAGAGAAGGTTAATGAAGTCAATTGAGGCAAATGTAGTCGAAATAAACAAGCGAATTTATCTACCCAACAGAAAACGCGCAGTGCCCTCCTCAACTAAGCCAAGGAAAGGCCAAAGGGCCAGAACGCTTTTCCTTGGGGAAGTACTAAAGATAATGGTGAACTAATGGTGAAATGGAAAATAGGCGGTAATAAAAGTGGTAGGTAGAATTGAAAGATCTTTGCTGGCCAGGAGGTGAAGTTGCGGAAGTTGGTGGGCACCTTGGCACTTGGACGCGGCGTCTCCTGAATACATAGAGGTGAACATGGCGTATTCCACCTACTAGGCTAGACGTGGACTTTCGATCAAACGTTAGTAAGGCACGTACCTGGGATAGGAACTACTACCCCATTTCAACTCAGCCTCTATATTTTGTAACCTGCATACTTCCGGGTATCTGATAAATCTGTGCTTCATTAGTCGATGCCTACTTACTCGCTGGTCCCTGATAATGTAAACACGCACACTACTACTATCATCGCGATTGCTTTAGGTAGCAGAAACCTTCCATCGCGGGACATTGCTACATTTTCAGACGTCGTGGGTGACTTTATGGTATTGCACCAGACTTGAAGGGTGTACTAGGTAATGAATACTTATGTGGGAAATATGTGTTACCCATAGACATCGTGCAGATGATTTGGGGCCACATGACTACCGGAAGTAGCTTGATAGCATACACCCGAACATCGCAATCGCGTCTCACTCCCTGAGGCACTTTAATAACACGCGTTTAAGGTAAAAGGTGAGCGTCGGGGGCGGGCTCGGAAGCACGGAGTCAAAGGCAGGGACATGAGAATCTGCCATCGGGTAATTGGTACATGAACTGGTGCCTAAGCGACCTTGTAATGGAAAATTCATGAAGTACTGCGAATTACTCAAAGCTACGGATTCCTTAGAGGGAGGTGGACTTCTGCATGAGTACAGTCTCCCTGGGTAGGGAATTGTTACATGTATGTTCAGTTTCTTTCGACATGCAGCCTAACGTTGACACTAGGATTTGCGAATTCATTCTCGGGGACGGCAATGAACCTAGGCTAGCTGTTTGACTTTATGCTTAGCTTTTACTTCCCTCACCTAGTCCAAAACGCGTTGCCTCCAGCATCGATGTCACAAGACGGCCCTTCGACATCTGGCCAGCAGTCTCCAATCTTTCCATCACTTTGCACAGCCAGGACCACGCTTCCCTCGCCATTCAAAGGGCTTCCGTCCCAGACGACAAAGTCGCCAAGGAAAGTGGTCTCGGTCAGTGACTCTCCGGATCCGTCTGGAGCGCGAAGATTGCCATTTAGCCCGAGTATCTCGTCAAAATTTGTTGACACCAGCTTGATGGCCTCTTTGTCTGTTAGTCCAGCGAACTTTGCCACCCACCGCGCTTCCTGGGCCAGGCCATGGACCTTGGAGTCGCCTCTAACGGCAAGGGCGACCAGAACACCAGCATCAATCAGTATCTGGGCAGGACTTGGTGAGAGAGGCGGGCCCGCCAGTGAGGATCTCTTCTCCCACCTGTCAGGCGCACCCCGATTTCCAGTCAGAATGACGGGGATCTGAGCTTCGCTCAACTCCTTTGCGACCTAGGAGTTATTTGCTTCAGCTTTTTGTTCCTCGAATGTACAGAATATGACTGACCAGAGGTGCTCCATGGCCACCAAAGATGACAAACTTCACGGTGGGAAACTCTCGTTTCAGGAGAACGATCTGCGAGACATCATCCTGCGACAAGTTAACTCTTATTCGGTATACCCTCCCAAATGCTGGAGAAAAGCCAACGAACCTCGTTAACTGTATATACAACGACTGGAAGAGAGCCATGGGAGGCGCGATAATACACACTACTTGGAGATTGGCCTCGACCCTGGCCCTCAAGAAGAATTTGACGAAGTCTCTCAACGCCGGAAGACACAGTCGAGGTATCATCGCCTACGCAAGTGTCAGTCAAACATGAGGACTTTTCAGAAGGCGCGTAGCCCACCTTTGGCTACTTGACCAATAGCGAAATGAAGAGCAACTTCGTCCTTCCAAATCCCGCCTCCAAGTATTGTTGCATTTTCACTTGTCCGCAAGCCGGTACTCACGCCCTGAAGAACACCGCCTCCAAAGATCGGAGCCGTGATCGCCCTTGTTACACCACCGATTCTTGCTCTGCCGAAGCCCCTTCCACCGAAGTGGACACCATACTTGGCACTATGCAAGTGTTTCTGGGCATCAAGTGCGTTCACCTTGGATCCTGGTGATCCGTCGCCTGTTGACGGCTCAGAGGAAATATCGAGAATGCCGAGATTGTTGCCGAAAGCAATCAGACCCGGAGTGACGTATCCGTTGGCTAGTTTAATCTCCACAGTCCCGTCCTGCTGAAGGGTAGATGAACACCTGGACTCGATATCGAGACAAATGATGCGACCGTTAGAAACCACCATGGCGAGGTCTTGCCCCTCTTCGACGGCCAAGGTGACCCCAGCAAGCTGATTCTCCATAAGAGAGCTCTTGATGCCTGTGAAAAGGATGTTCGCTCCCGGAGCCGTGGCTCGATTACAAACATCTCGCTTCTTTGTCTGCAAAATAAACGGGCGAGCCTCCGGCACAACATTCTTCGTTGATGAAACCTGGGTTTCCAATCGTTGGAGAGAATCTTTGTTGTCAAGAACCTCCCTGCCATCGACATACACTTGAACGGTTGTAGCACCAACCGAGAGAGGATGAGAATCCCAGACAACCAAGTCAGCATCATATCCAGGTCGTACGAAGCCAATTCGATGATCCTGGTAGATGGACTGTGCAGCAACAGAGGTCACAGACTGTAAAGCTTTGTTTTCGGACAAGCCGAATGAGTGGGAAACAGCTGCTTGGTACATGAGATACTTGGCATGATTGCTTTCACCAGTATGGTCCTACAACGAACACAAGCCGAATTGTCAATCAAAGATCATCAACTTCATACGGAAAACATAGTTACTGACCGACTTTAAAACGACGCGGATGCCATGATCATCGAGAATCTTGGGGCCTCGAAGGTTCGCGCCGTATGCTTCATGCTTGAAGAGCGAGTTCTCGGCAAAGGTGGCAATGGTGATATTTCTGGCCAGTGTAAGGGCGTCTTCCCGATTGCATAGGGCGATGGTACTCACTCTTCCTGTTGCTTGAGAAACTCGGGAACTTGCCAGGCTTCGAGAGCATGGTGGAAGGCCTGTGGATGAACCCCGAACTCGTGGAGCACATCGAGCATCCGCTCAAAATCTTCGGGTTCATAGCAGTGGATGTTGACGTTGAACTCGCCCTTGAGAAGAGCCACCGTTGCCTCTAGTCCCAAGTCTTCCGGCCGCTCACCTACTTTGTCTACAAATCTGGTAACTCGGCTTTGCTGCCATAAACCACTGGACTGGAGTTCCTGGGCACTTTGACACCAAGCTTCCTGCTTGGACTTGAGCTTCTGTGCCTTTTCTAAGTGTTGTCTCAGAAGCCAAACATTGCCGAGTCGGGTATGCCCATAGAGGTGCTTCGGGTTCTCGCCACACGCCATCTTAAGATATCTTTGACGACTCGATTCCGGAATACCATGCTCAAGTAGCAATTCTTTGACAATCGGTTCGCCATTTTCACCAGGGAGCGGTATATTCTTTACCAAGTACCCCTGGCCACCAATGATGTTGCCTGACCCCGGCAAATTCAGAGAGGACGTGACACCGCCGGACGCAATGATCTTAATCGCAGGATCATATGGTTTGAAGCCGTCAATCGCACGGACGAAAGGAGTGATGGGACCAAATCCAGGCTTCTCGTTTACGTCTGCGATCGCTGAGACCGAAGAAAAAGGGAGTTCCAAATGGTGAGAGTGGATGTCAACGAGGCCCGGGGTAACAAATTTCCCTTTGACATCATACACATCCGTATTGCTAGGAAAAGTCACCTCATCCTGAGTCTCAGACACTGACTTGATAACTCCCTGTTCAAACGAAATATCGACAGTCGCCGCATGGACCTTCTCTCCGTCGAACAGAGTTGCATTACGGAGCACAATGGCGCGCTGCTGTCCAGACTTTGAGTTCCAGCGCGGATTCGACCGATTCGGCGAGGACGACGTTCGACTCGCGCTTCGCGAGCTACTCTCGCCACACTTGCTTAGTCCTCTGGAGAATTGCTCTGAATGGCTGTACGAGGGCTTCTGAACAGCATTGCCGTAATGAGACAAGAACAGGAAAAAAGCGAAAAGTCCCGCGAGAGTAATTAGACGTCCTCGGCGTCTCCGAATGAAGAAGCGTTGAGTTGGTGGCTGCGGTTGATACGGAGGGGGACTTGCGTCGAGCAGCTCCTCGTTTTTGGCTCCCATCGTGACTTGACCTCTGATTCAATGATATGATGGGCCTCTGTACTCGAAGAAGATAGGTAGATAAAACTTGATTTGGTTCTAGTCAGACCTCGCATCGAAAACACTCTAATTCGTCATTGCAATCGCTTCTCCTCAAGCAGCTCGACTTGTTGTCATCGGGTGAGTTTGTCCCGACGTCGGGGTGGGTTGGGGATAAGGCTTGGCAGCTCTTTATTCCCAGAGGCGTCAACGTGGAGATAAAGCACGTCAGGCGGAGGCGACCCACTTGGGAACTCGACTGCATGATACGAGTAACCCTGTCCTGGTCATGGAGATTGAGATTACCACCTTTTTTATGGTATATTTGACATATGTTGATTGGGGACACCGTCGGTCTGGAAGTAGAGCGGCGTCGAGAACGAGATTCTTCCTCTCATTCAGGAAGTAAATTGCAACTGACAGATCCAGTGATCCTGCGTGAGATCTGCAACCGACTTAACCACCAGGTGTTACAGCTTGAGCTGTAGAGCTGAAGCCCAGGATCAACATCTACAATGTCATCTCCATAACACTCAAACTCCTTTTCTCGATCAGTTCTAGAACTGCGGTCTTTGCCCGACTACAAGCATGTAGTCGGGTCTATCCCGACAATTAGACCGGCTTCGAGTCCCGAACACACCAGTCAAGAGACCGAAAAAAGGATGGACATCTGCAACCTGTCACGCCTTTCCAAGTAGGTCTCGTTCGCCGTAGCCGTCATTCTGGTCTCTAATGGCGCCACAAGGTACCCGCCCACTTCCCGCCGACCTTTTCCCTGCAGAATCCCAGCAATCTGGTGTTCAACGGGTTGAACGGGACCTTACGGCGGTAGGTCGATACGGATTAAGCACACTGGTACGTAATCAATCTGCTTTCCCCGGAGCCGATTGTAAAAGCCGTTCAGATGTCAGCGCATTTAAAGTAGTGACGGAAACCGAGACCGATCATCTTATAAGATCCATAAGCATCTTAGGATATGGCGCAAGAGTCAGGAGTGCAATGGCATACTTCATTGGGTGTGGACCTCGGTAATGTGACGCCTTTGGGTCATTTCGTCCGAGATACCTTTTTTGTTGTACGCAAGATGTGAGGAAAAGTTACCTTACTTGAGCGCATGTCCGGCGAGTCCTTTGCGGAGTTGGTACACGGAGGATCTGGGACCACCCCACGGTCGAGATTCTGGAACGAACAACTTGTTGCGCCAAGCAGACCAACCGCGGGATTGATTGTATCCTGCAAACATCCATTTGTAGCTTAGAATACATCCAAACAACGCAAAGATCCTAGACGTTGACGCCACTGACAGCCGGCCCGGCTGAGGTCGAGGTTTTGCTCTGAATCAAGACACCGATAAAGATAAGATGATTCGGACTCTCTTTGCCTCTATCCTGTCGGCGGTTTTCCTGGAGCGACTTGTTCTCTTCTCGACCTCCAGCTTCGTGTACATGTACCTCAGGTAATTAGACTTTTGTCTAGCCACGGATCAATATGGGTACACTCAATGAGAAAACGGGAGACACCATCGACGTTGTCACACCCGCAGATGCAAACCTTCAGGTTTGACCTACTTTGATCGAATGCACAGATAAGTTAGTCTGACATTATCACAGAGGGAGAGTTTCGATGAAAAGGTTTCCATCGACGATGTAGCGAGGTACTTGCTTGGGTTCCACAAAGACCTTTACACCAGACCATGTTAAGTCACCGGGAAAGCTGACAATTCGTAGGCAACTCAATGCTACCCCTGAAGAAGTCCTCGAAGCCAGAGAGCTTGCGCGCTCCCTATCTCTCGAGGATGCCAAAGAGGTATGTAGTCTTCTGACATCATTGTTGTACCCAGGAAGCTTCAAACTCTAACTCATCTCAAAGTCGGCCGAGAGACTAGTTCAACAGCATGGCCTCGACCCCAACTTCCCGGCAGGAGCACTCGAGCGTCTGAAGGAATTCCTTACCAACGAAGATGTTTTCGCCAACCCAGATTCGCACAGTCGCGAGATCTCAGAGGCCAAGATCGAAGTTTCTCTGTTGACTTCCAACAGCCCCTACGCCGAGGTTCGCGCTGTAGTCGATCCGCATGACGATACTAGTATGCCAGTCGCCACGATCCGTGCCTGGACTATCGGTCTCTTTTTCGTCGTCTTCATCGCTTTCATCAACCAGCTCTTCAGCGTGCGTCAGCCTTCCATCACGTTGCGCGCGGAAGTCGTACAACTCCTCGCGTATCCAGTCGGCAAAGCTGCCGAAAAATGGCTTCCCGATGTTGGCTTCACGCTCTTTGGGGTTCGGCACAGTCTCAATCCTGGACCGTTTAACAAGAAAGAGCACATGCTTATTTCGATCATGGCAAGTGTTGGAAAGACTCTGCCGAGTTCCAGATACATCAGTGAGTTGTCCTCCACAGACACGTAATTCGGCCGCCCATTGCTAAGAAAACACTAGTCTTTACGCAGTGGATGGACCGTTACTTTGGCCAGAAATATGCCAAGTCTTTCACCTACCAGATTCTTCTGGCTCTTTCCACAAATCTGATGGGATTCGGACTGGCCGGTCTGTGTAGAAGGTTCTTGGTCTACCCATCTTTCTGCCTCTGGCCGGCCTCTCTGGTCACCATCGCTCTGAACAGCTCCTTGCACAATGGTATGATATTGATACTACACTAAACATACGATGAAGGCGATGCTAATGGCTCCCACAGAGGCAAATCATCCGGTACCCGGTCCTTTCAAGAAGATCTACAACATGTCGCGATACCGATTCTTCATGATTGCTTTCGCCGCTATGTTTGTGTGGTTCTGGTTCCCCGATTACATCTTCGGTGCACTTTCCCTGTTCAATTGGATCGCTTGGATTGCTCCCAACAACTTTACACTTACTGCCATTACCGGTGCCAATAAGGGTCTCGGCTTCAACCCCATCCCGACTTTTGACTGGAATGTTGCCACACACGTCGTTCAACCCCTTGTGGTCCCTTTCCGTGTTACCTTCAACACCTTCATCGGCGTGTTCCTGGGCGGGATCACAATCATCGGACTCTACTGGACCAATGCGTACAACACTGCCTACCTTCCTATCAACTCCAATCTGATGTACAATCACTTCGGTGGCTCATACAACGTTTCGAAAATCTTGGATGGCAGAGGGTGGCTCGATGAGGCCAGCTACCAGGCCTACTCCCCTGTGTACCTCGCAGCTAGTAGTATCACGATGTACTACTACTTCTTCGCCGTCTATGCCGCTACCGTGTCCTATGCCATCCTCTATCATCGCCACGATATTGCGCTTGGTTTCCGGAGTTTATGGCGCAGCTTTAAGAAAGAGGCGTCGACTGATTTCAAGGATGTTCATACAAGGCTGATGTCCAACTACCCTGAAGGTACGTCTGAAGCTGACTCATTTGACAGACAAATCAGTACTGAAATCCCTCTTAGTCCCTGAATGGTGGTATCTGATTCTCAATCTGGCTGCCATTGCTTTCGGTGTTGCGGCAGTTGCTGCATGGCCGACCGAGGTAAGTCAAACAAAACATAACGCTAGTGTCGTTGCTGCTGAGTGACTAACATTCTGCTAGACGAGTGTCGGTGTTGTGTTCTTCGGCATTGCACTTGCCCTGGTCTTTGTTATTCCAACAGGTATTATTTTCGCTACGACTGGAATGGAAGTCGAATTCAAGTAAGCAAACCTGGCTTGCCCATGTATCTGAGCAGTTCATATCAAGCTAACTTTGTATAGCGTCCTTGCGGAGTTCATTGGAGGCGCCTGGGAGCCGGGCAATGCCTTGGCCATGAACTTCTTCAAGTGCTTCGGGTAAGTGAATGAACCGCCATTGTGTTCCACCTTAGGTAGTATTCAGCAACTTACGATACTCGCAGTTATGTCACCACGGCTCATGCTCTTGACTTCGCCAATGACTTGAAGCTGGCTCACTACCTCAAGATCCCACAGAGGCACACCTTCGCCGCTCAGGTGGTTGCTGTCTTTGTCTCGGCATTTGTCTGCACTGGCGTTATGAACTTCCAGATCAGCAATATTCCAGATCTTTGCTCAACGTCAGTACACTGCGTAACATCATACTTGCTACATGCGGACGACTAACGTGCATGTCTTGCTGCAGAAACCAAAAAGACCGTTTCACTTGCCCTGGCGTAAACACCTACTTTACTGCTGCGGTGCTGTTCGGTAGTCTGGGTGCCCGAAAGGTGTTCGGATCAGGCGGGATCTATACAGCCCTCCTCTCAGCGTTCCCGGTCGGATTTGCACTTCCTTTCGTTTTCTACTACTTTCAGCGCAAATTTCCTCGCACACACTGGTTCGCCAAGATTCACCCAGTGATGATCCTCAGCGGTGGCATCAGCTGGTCTCCTGTAAGCTTTCCTAGTGATTGGTTCACACTCGTTTTTGTGGCTAATATCAAGTCAAGTACAACATTGCATACATGTGGCCGGCCGTCCTGCCAGGCTGGCTCAGCATGGTGTACCTCCGCCAGCGCTATCTTGCGTTCTGGTCAAAGTACAACTACGTCTTGTCGGCGGCTTTCTCGACTGCCATTGCCATTGCTGGCGTGATTATCTTCTTTGCCGTCAGCTATCACGGCTTGGAGATTAACTGGTGGGGCAACAACTCGGAGAGTGGATGCGAGTCTACGGCCTGCACGCTGTTGAAGCTGCCCAAAGGCGAATATTTTGGACCGCGCGTTGGAACTTACGCGGGTTAGCTGGTTAGCATTATGAAACCTTTCATCGACAAAATGCAAGCCGTCTGACGAGACGAGTTATTTGTAAGGGCTCATAGATACTGTGTAGCAAATCCTGGGTGCTACGACATGCTAGCGAAATAGAAGTGATTCTTCTCACTGCCCGAAGAGGACCGGATCATCAGTCGTTGACTCGGCCTCACATCACCAAGGAAGATACTTGGGTTGTAAACATACCACATCCTTCATCATTACGCGACCTGCGATATACGAGGCCCATGCGGCTTGCAGGCGGTGAGGCGTTGAGGTTCAACCACAATCAGGCCATGACTCAGTCAGCTCACCGAAAGCTTAGCCCTCTGGCGAGATTACACTTTGACCCTGGCCGTCAACCAGAACGGGGGACGATGAAACTCTATCGGCGACCGCCAATCAGCACAGTTAAATGGTAACCGACTACTGGTTTCTTGGAAAGTTAGTTTAAGCCATCGCATACCTCCTTTGACGTCAGCCCCTCTTCTCCTCGATTCACAACACCTCTAGGTCGAGTCGAGTTGAAAGGGTCCGGCCAAGGTGTCGCTCAGCTCCACCCTCCTCTTCTGCCGGCAGAAATATAGCAGCAGCTCGCATTCGATATCTCGCGTCGCGCGCGCCCTTGCCGCGCCTCCGAAAGCCCCATTGTTCGAGTCCGGCGTGTCCGGCGGACTGTAAGGTCTTATTGGAGTTCGTTGCCATGAGCTGTGGCCTTTCTCCACCCGGTACCTCCGGATCCAAGTCACGACCATCCGTCCAAGCTAAGAAGAGTTGCACACCTTGCAGGTAAGTCCGAACATTTCGTTGCGATATGACATAGGACGATACACGAAGGAACCGGACTGACCTGATCTCTAGGATCCATAGAGTCAAGTGTGATGAGACAAAGCCAGCTTGTCGACGGTGCAGCATCACAGGCAAGGTCTGTGATGGCTACGGCGGTGAGGATGGCGGCTCAGCGGCCCGCAGACCCTCACTGCCACTTCTCCAGACCTCATCAGCATCCCCATCGCGTTGCGATACACATGCGGGCTCAGCAGAGCTGAGCTGTACAGATAAACTTCACTTTGAGTGGTTCGTGAGCCGGACCACGAACCAACTGCCTGGCGTCTTCAACTCGCCGTTCTGGAAGACCTTGGTGCTTCAGGCTAGCTCGACCGAGCCTGCTATCCTCTATGCTATCCTCGCTCTGGGTGCCGCCCACGAGACATCAAATACCGACGCATGCATCGTCAAACGGGAGCCGCCAAGCCCCGAGACAGCGGATCCGCAGGAACACCTCAGCCTCCAATACTACAACAAGTCCATATACCACCTTCAGAAGCATCTACGCACACCAAGCACAGAATCAATACGCGTCGTTCTAGTTGTCTGCACCGTCTACATATGCATGGAGTTCATGCAGAAGCGATATAAGACGGGATTCCTTCACTTCAGACACAGTCTTCAGCTTCTGGGAAGCTTATTGAAATCTTCTGCCCCGGCATCATCATGCGACCCAGCAGATGATTGGTTCCTCGACGTCATACCTCGACTAGATATTCAAGCGACCCTTCTTACAAATGAGTTCTACCAAGGGGCCGGCACGAAACACACCTCGTCAATATGGCCGCCGTTGCCACCGCTGTTCCAATCAGTTCGGGACGCTAGCCAAAGCCTCGACGGCCTCTTGTTTAGAGCGTACCAACTACAGAAAGACGGTGCCGCGGCGGGACCAGCAGAAGATGCAGCCGACATCTTTGAGCTGCTCGCTACACAGCAGACCCTTCGGAACGAGCTGGAATCCTGGATTCAAGCCTTTGACGTCTTCAAAGCCAGGACGTGGAACTTCGTGACAGACCGAGAGAGGATCGCCTACGGGCCGCTACCGATTTATCACACCATGGCCTACATCATCACCAACACATCTCTCAATCCCGGGAATGAGCTTATCTTTGACCTATATACGAGTCACTTTGCGTCGGTTGTAGCTTCGGCGAGGCAGCTTCTTGAGGCGACATCATCTGCAACCATGCCGACGCCTGCTGCTGAATCGTCTCCAGAGGATTACACGCAACAAACTGAGCATGCCTCAGACACGGGATTGGTTCCGCCGTTATTCTTCACAGCTGTCAAGTGTCGCGTGCCCAGGATCAGGCGTCAGGCATTGGAACTTCTGCTAGCATCTCAACGGCAAGAAGGAATCTGGGATGCAATATTATCCGCGCGGATAGCGAAAGAAGTGATGGTCCTCGAGGAGCGGGGTCTCTATGAAGGCGATATTGACGAGAAGAGGGCTTCCCCAGATTTTGTGATCCCAGTTCTACCGGGGCCGCCCAGGATACACAAGCTTTGGATCGAGGTGCCAGAGGAGCCACGCGGAGATATTCTGCTTAGCATCCAGAGGATATTCCCCGACGGCAAACGGGAGACCTTGGGAAGGAGGTTCCACGCGGAGTATGATTATTGGACTTCTGTCCCCGTAACACTACGCGTCGCTAAGGTCACTGAGCAGGCCAAGTAGGGAAGGCCGTGATCCAAAGCGGTCTGGAGAGAAGAGTTGCGAATACCCTTTGTATTATTATCAACCCAATGCGATCAGTGCCTCTTCTTAGACGGATACTTTTTAGCGCATATCTGCGAACGGTTTTGGTCTGTCATCTGCATCTCCTGCCTGGCCCATGCCTTGGTGGGAGGCCATCTCATATCTGACATTCATGCTGGTAGCGGAAATTTCATACAAGCCATGCCCCTCAACCGGCAGCTCTGGCTGCCATCCTGGAGTTTGCGCATAGTGATACTGTTGTTGCTGGCTCCCATCAAGACTGTGCTTCTGATCCTGTGAGATCGGGGTTCTCCTCGCTTGTCGTCGATGCCACAAAAGCCATCCAATCATGCCCATGCCTAGCACTGTAGCGAAAGTAACTCCAACCGCAATGCCTGCTGCAGCCCCCGATGATAAGCCTTCCTTTTCCGTCGTCGGCATTGGTGTTGCTACAGAGGTATTGCTTGGTTGAGGTGTTACTTGAGCTTCGGTGATGTTGAAATAGTGGCATGTGACGCCCCAGTTTGCCGGTTCTTTGCCTGGCCCGAGTAATTCGAAGAAGTAGAGGTTGCTGAGTTTTGGATTAGGGAAGTCTTTTATGGAGACTTCCCAGTTCATTGACTTTGCAGAGGTGCTCGCTACAGCCAGGCAATCAATGTCAGCCATGGCAGCTCTCCCTGCTGTAGGCTTTTCGTCGCCCATTTGCATTCAGGCTTCGGAAGATCATGCAACTCACCCACGATATCGATGTAGTCTAGAGTGCTTCCGCCTCCTACCGATTCTTGCCATAATATCAACCTGGCAGAGTCGTAGTCCATGTCCCAGTGGAGATCTATAACGTCTCCTATCGTGTAAACGTTGTTGTCTCGGTAGTCGTAGGCGAGACCTGGACCAGGTGGCCGGCGGAAACGGTTTTCGGCAGTGGCAAATGCTGTGAAGAACAAATAGAAAAAGAAACACAGGAGAGCCATGGTAGTAAGCGGAAAGGTTCTTGGCGGAAACGACTGCTGTGATGCGTCACGCCCTCGACGATTCACTACGACAATGAGACTCAACTTTGAACTAGCTTCAGGTCGAACGGCGGGAGGATGAGACATCCGGGACCTAGCAACATTTATCAAGACCATTCGCCAACGCAGAATCACGAAGGATGTTTGACCCTGCTACCCAAAATAAGCGCTAACTATGCGCGACTAGGCGGCTACAATGAGATCCTACAGCCCCGACTACTACCCTGTACGAAGGATCTGCCCCCAAGCAATGCCATTGGCAAGACCTATCGCCCGCTAGCTGAGATGCGAGGCAGCAGCGTGCGGTCTCCCGAATTAGATGGAATTCAGCCGCGCAGTCGATCTTTTTCGATTGGACACCAAGCGAGGAGGTTGAAAAGATATTCAAACAATCGAAGATCCATGTTCCTTTCGAACCTCGATCCGATTGTCGCGTGCTCCACTCTAGATAGCAGTTGCTTGGCCATGGGAAGATGCAATGAATGGCCCATGAATGGTAAGATCGGGATCTCCACGTCAACAGGTTAAGATTCTGACCAAGCTTAATTAGACCATTTTCCCCATAACCTATCACTTTTCACGGGGACCGAGTGCTTGCAGTGCCTTGCTCAACGCCAGTTAATGCGGACTTTTGCGCGGCGATGGTGAATTAGGCTGCTCGATTCGCCGAATCTCGCTTAGACTGCGCCTCTCTTGGCCCTCACCGAGCCTCGACCATATCAGTCGGAAACTTGAGAAGATTCACTCGAAATGCCTTTGCCTGGTTGTCGTGCTGTCTTGTGGAGCCCGGCTCGCTGGCTGTCTGGCCTAGAGTTTTCTTGCCGACGACGCGCCAGAAGAGCAGTAGCAAAAACTTTTATTCTTTCACGTGCGAAGTAGTCTATCTAATCATTCGAAGTATTCAGCAAGTCCGGCAGCCTACGTCCACACTGGTGTTACACAGGGTTACCAAACTTATCCGTCTTCTTTGCCTTGGAGGTGAAGCATTCGTCATCTGGCCCACAGCCCTGCCAGTTGAAAGACTCCCCAGGCGAGAAGCATGCACTGTCGCAGTTCTGCTTTTTGCAAAGCCCATGTGCCTCATCACCCCCAACCCACCCATCATCTTTGGCTCCGTTGACTGTTCCTTCTATCGCATGCCACTATTGCTCATCAGTAACCTAAGCAACCTAATGAAACATCATTCGAAGGGAGAAAAGGTGACCACGTACATAAGAGCCGCTGTATGGCGCGCCGTGAAGCTCATCAGAAAACCAATTGCCTCCAGCTGGGAGATTTTTGTCAGAGACGATAAAGTTTAAATAACGTGAATACGAAGCGTCTCACCATAAACGAATCGTCCGTCGTACGCGTTGACGACTGCTTTTGTTGCATCGTCATTGATCTGGACACCGACAAGACCCTGGTCGCTAATACAGGCACAAAGGCGGTGCTTATCGGCGCTGACAGGCGCCACCCTGGGATCAATTAGCTCTCAACTTCACTCGCACTCGAAATGCCAGCCTACATCAGCAAGCCCAGCAGGCAAAGATCTTTCAACAACATGATGGTCTTGAGGTGCTGGAATTATATTTCAGGTCGATTAGGTGCAATGTAAAATAGTCTGTATGATAGAAGCTGTGAACGGGAATGTGCGATAAAGTCTAACCGCTGATTGTTTCGAGAAAACTCGGAAGGTCATTTGTTTTATATATACTCCTTAGATATACTCTTACAAGCCTTGCGTGTTCCCTCAATGGCAGATGGCTGACAAGATCTCGGCTTCCCCGACCTGTGAAGGTGCGGAAGCTCGCTTTCGTTAAGGCCTCAACATGAGGATACATTCCTAGAATGCAGATCATGAAAGATGGGTTTTTTTTCCCCCTTTTTTTCACTCCTCAAGTGCTCGAGTTAGTAATCCAAACTCTGTTTGATTAAAGGGTGTACACGGTTTTTGAGCCTCCAGGCACCGTACTCCTGAATTTTTGATAGGGAAAAACCTCATTCCGTTCCTCGCAAGATGAAAGGGGCCTGCCTCGAGTCATATTCTTTCCAGGAAGTCTGGGGAACAATTTATATGGACCAAAGACCGCTGCCACTCTGCAACGGCCTTGTCCGGGAAATTGGGCCTACTCTTTGGGCATGACTAGCGCCACGGCATGGCGCATGGATGATCTAAAAACAACCTTATCAGTGTGCTGGAAATGTCACTCTATCTAAATCGGACTGCTACCTACTACCTAGATGTACTTAGTACTCGCTTAGTCTTTGCCCTCTGCCTTCAATATCTCGAAAGATTGGTTGCTTCCAGACATAGTCTGTTCTTCCCAGTATCTGATCGATAGGAACCAATGACTACAAAGCATTTCTTCTGTCTTGCCATCAGATTATGGATACTCCGGGTCTTATTCGTGTGATCAATACTCTGTCGCGGGATCGGCTGAATCTATTGGTTCTCTACAGTTGGCAGGATGAAGCCTCTCATTGCCCGCGAGAGCAAGATGAAACTAACTGGGATTCCTGGCTCTTCGACTATTTTGATTCAGACCATCCTCATCCCAGGTGGATACCCTGTAAAAGGCGCAACCAAACTACGAGACAAGAAAAGATACTCAAGTCTTCTTGGCGAAAAACTAAGCTCGAGTGATTATGGCTTGAATGGCAGGCCTGCGAATGGCAAGCCGCATGTGCCTGCTTAGTGGACCAGCCTTTTCATATGAACATCTTTGGCTAACTCTTCACTTCCTGACTCGCCCAAGCTCTCGGCTTTGGGACCATTCCCATGACGTAGGCATGAGCGAATGTCAGCGGTGATAAAGTGTTTTGACAGCGACTGTAGAATTACCGACTACTCTGACAAATTCGATAAAGAATGCACGCTCTATGGTTGCAGGAATCAACCCGACGATATATTACACAAGGATAGAAGCTATGATGCTGTGGAGCATTTATTTCAGTGACTTCCTGATGAAGCTCTCGCGACATTTGTTCTGACTTCTTAACACTGTCAGTCATTGCTCCCTTCAGAATCAACGGTTGCCAGTGGTGTGCCTCCGTCTAAGTCGTCATAACGGCAGAATTGCCATAGCTGATTTCTGCATGTGTTCTACTGATCAGTGGTATCCAGAAGTCAGATGACACGTATTTCAGGCGAACCACCACTGGAACATAAACAGGTGTTTTTTTGGTAAATCCCGAGGGATTCAAAGGTTTTACAACCAGACTACAATCCCGCTCATACACACACAATAAACCTATTTGTTTCGGCAGGGTACTTTTGGTGAAGTGGTAAGCAGTCAGGTAAAGTACCTATACGAGCAACCTGACGTCAGTAGGGCGGGATATGTTCGCTGAGAAAAGAAGGTTGGTATGAGCTTCTTATGAAAGAGGGGGGTTCTGCCTGTTTGAGATGAAGCAAGGGGCGCAACTTTGTTGATGCAATAAAGTCAGCAAACTCTTTGAGGTTGTACAACACTCATATACCCTGAGCGTTCCTCTGGACAGCAATCATTCACCGTTTGTTCTCATTAGACAGTAAAGCTCATTCACAGTTGCGCCACTAGGCTTGGAGAAAGTACCCAGTGTGGGAAAAAGGATTCCCGAGGTGGTGAAGTGATTATTCCCAATATTCACTGTCACACGTGACACCAACCATATTCCGGATCTTTTCTTGAGTCTGCTTTCTCATATGCTCCTTTCCACTACTGGTAGTCTTTAATATTCCTTAAGGTACGTCGCTGTCTGAGGTCCAAATAGGGCGTTTGTTTAAAGGTCGTCCGGACGTTATTTGATAAACGTGTAGCCCAGCCATTTCCTGCCACTTTTGTCCGCGAAACACACCTCTTGCCTCTCACATCGGCCTTTCTGTTCTCCTTCATTGAAGAAAACGCATATCTTCCCTAAAAACCTCAATTCTCACTCACCCTTACAACCACCCACATTGAGATCACCGAAGAAGTCGAGGAAAATTCGCCAAGATGAGGGTCTCGCGCATTGTCTTGCAGGCAACCCTCACCTTGGGTATGTTTGCCCTGGCTAGTTTCGCCCTGGCCGGAGACCTGTCCATCATCAAGGCTGAGATATCCCCGAACATTCCCATCGAGACCGACCTCACCACTCGTGATGACGCGATCCCTCCTTACGACTGCGACGACATTGTCAAGCGCGGCATCACCCCTCAGATCGACTGCTCCTACTCCGAAGAGAACTGCGGCTTCCAGGACGACATTGAATACATCATCCGCATCAAGCCTATTGGCAAGGTCAGCACCCACTGGTGCGGCATGATGCGGGCGCAAGTTGCAAAGGAGACCAATTCCTACATCGAGGAGATTGTGATGAAGAAGTGCGACCGCACTTACGAGGCCAACGACAATGGCAATGGCATGTGGCTTGTCCTCAACATTCAGCACATCCACTTTCTCGGTGATCGGCGCCCTGATGTCGAGCGGGCTATCAGAAACACCATGTGCCCTGGTGGTCCGAAGCTAGACTATTGGGTCAATGAGGGGTACACATCTCTTCCCCTTTCATGCCTCCGCGCAACCTTCTTCGAGTACGTTGCTAACTTGCTTTTATCACTAGCTGCTACCGTTCCAGCATCTGCAGCAAGCGCTACTGGAGTGTGAATAAGCGCCGCAGCGTCCCTGAGCCCTTCGAGCAGATCTCTCCGCCCAAGGGACGGGATGTACTCGAGATCCGCAACGAGATCGAGCACCCTGGCAACACCCTCATCGCTACCAATGTTGTCGCCACCCCTTAGTCGAATACGTTCGCCATGACCACGCAGATTTCCATGGCTATCATCAACCCTGTTACCGAAAGTTTCACTTCCGTCTTGCTCGTCAACGACACTCACGCCGGCCTCGAGGCTCCCCGACACCACGCTAACAATGCCACTACGCGTGGCCTTGACCTCGAAATCAAATATGGAGGATGCTATCAGGTAGACAGGGTCACTAAGGGATTATCTTCGTCTTGAATTAACTCAAAGTCATGGGATTGGAGAAGCAGCAATGCCATTTCCTGGCTTCCGCCACAGTCTAGGGTTTCTTGTGGAGTGCTAGCGGGTACCCACGTCGTGGAAAGACAGTGTGAGGACTCTGGCTATGTTATGACAGTGCAGCTAGATAGGAATACATATCGGCTCCCATCGCGGTATCATCATTTAGTGCACCAACTTAATCTTGAACTGGTACTTTACGAAGCTTTCCGTGCCATGCTTTACCGAGTGCTATTGAAGGGTGGCCACTCATGTAGAAGGAAACATGGAAAAAGCATGTAGGTAGTCGTCGAGCCAGTCGACAAGGGCTCTCTGTTGAAGCCTCTCAGCCGCTGGCACTCCTTGGGCTGTCGGGCGATGACTCTGCGATACAGAAGTAAGTCCTCTCCACGATTAAGGGGAGGAGCATGCATGTCTCTATGATTACCTGGGTCATGGAGCGAGTCCTATGGCTTGCCCCGGTCGGGACCTCGTCTCCAATAGAAAAAGCTAAGGGAGCCTCGTCCATGTTCTTAGTTGTTTTTCTCCTTTTGCTCTCCAATTACCGCCCCGGAACGGCAGTGGTAGTTTTATCTTGGGGGAGGGGAGGGGGGGGGGGGAGCCAAAGTACTACCAAGAGACGGCAAGATTTCTTCACTCTCAACAATCGCCTTCAAACGCCTGTTGTAAATGCCGGTGTGCCAGTTCACTCTGCCTAGGGGCTCTAGTAGTCTGATACAGACTTCAAACCCACGTTTAGCAAGCTCTATACTTACAGCATCTTCACAGAAGTGCTGGAGGGCCAGCTGAACCACAATAGGGGTAAAAGTGACAAATACCTTAACTTCCTGAGAACCGCGACTCTCCAAATCAGCCTTCGCCAACTGCACTCTTCCGGATATTCCATTAAGTCAATAAACGACCGTGGTCCTCTTGAGCCTAGCCAAAGGTTTTTATTGAAGGGCGGGTAAAGCACAGGGGCTCTTCGGCAGCATATGAACATCTGCAGACCGTACGACGTCTCAATAAACCTTGGCCGATTTCGAGCTGCTCCGGACTCGAGTGTCGGAATCCGTGCTCACCCGGCTATGCGTCTCTGGGTAGTAGCATTGCGGGACTCAACCTAGACGGAAATCGTTTGAATAAGAGGAGACTTCGTGGTCGCGCAGACTCCCGCACAAGGCAAGTCCTCGCGAGCTCCCAAATACGTCAATGTGAACACTCCCACCGGCCCGGTGAACGTTTCCAAACCCAATATCAGAAAGGTTTTTCTGCATTCGGCAGGCCGAGGCTGCAGTGCCCAGCTTTTATCTACCCGAGGAGGTTCTCAGTGCGTTGTATCTCACCCTCCTAGGTCAACTGGAAACTTCAATATCACAAGTACGAGTCTTGAACTCTTGGAAGAACTACATCAAAAATAGAAAACATCATATGAACGGCTTGGCAAGAAGAATATACAGTGAATAGAAGATCAATTCCCCAGGAACGCTCACAACACCCCACCCACTCTAAAAAGGAGAAAAAAAGGTTGCTTCCCA
Source organism: Colletotrichum acutatum (assembly GCF_030867785.1). Taxonomy (NCBI): domain Eukaryota; kingdom Fungi; phylum Ascomycota; class Sordariomycetes; order Glomerellales; family Glomerellaceae; genus Colletotrichum; species Colletotrichum acutatum. The sequence goes on from NW_026849191.1 coordinate 26,630, forward strand.
TCCATCTTCCCTCCGCCCGTATGTTGACGCAAAAGTGACCCAGCCTTTCGAAGTAGGAACCCTCAATCATTGCCAGCGGATTCCAGCCCGGTCGGGAGAAGAGAAGAAGTCCTTGTCTCTGACAAGAAGCCAACCAAAAAAAAACAGAAGAGAAGTAAGTCACAAGACTTTACATCCTCGGAGCCTTCTTCGACTTGCTTCCCCCCGTAGAAAACGGCGCCAAGGGCGGCACGCTCTCCTTAGCCTTTTGCCTCGTTGTCAGATCACCGCTCCTCTTCTCCCCTTTACTCTTTGTCGAGAACGGCGCCAGCGGCGGGACCTCCTCTTCACCCCCCTTCTTCTTGCGCGCCTCGATCAGCGCCTCGCGCTTCCTCGAGTCGGTGCCGAACGGGTTCAGGGGCGGAGGCGGGTCTTTCTTGCCAGGCTTATCGGCGCGTCGGGCGACGGCGGCCATGGCTTCCTCGTGGGCGAGTCCGGAGTGGAAGCGGATCGGGGAGCGCTTGATTTGCGGGACGACTGGTTTTCCGGCGTCTTCGCGCTTGATGAAGCTTACGACGCCGCCGATTGCGTCTGAGGCGCGGGCTTGGAGGCTTGCGATGGGGCTGGGAAGTGTTTGTTAATTGAGGAGCTATGTGGAAGAGTAAGTTGTGAAGAGGCTTACCCAGACTCAACGGGCACGGCACCAACGCCCGCAACCGCGGCGGCGACGACGGCAACAGCAGAGAACTTCATGTTGTCTAATTCCAACGCTTCGTATCTTCGTGTTCGTAGTGTAAACCTTGTAACTTGTTCCCGCCGTAGTGAAATGTGTGTTCGAGCCGGCGATGACGTTGAGTTGTATAGGATAGTTGTAAGTGTGTATAATTTGAGAGGAAATGATCGAGGCTTGGTCTATTCGATAGTCTGATAATAAAAAGTAAAAAGTTGTAGTTGTCAAGGAAAAGTGATCGTCCGAATTCAGACGCAGCAACCCAAAGAAAAAGGGTGCGGAAGAAAGACCGGACGTCAACGACTCTTTTATCTATCTCTTCTCAACCACGCGTCCGGTCCCAGACCACCGCCTCCTTTCCCCATATTCTTCTACTCTCCACATGAGAAATCCAGACATCCCGGACAATTGCGTGAGCTGACAGGCAGCTTACAACACATCCTTGTCCGTCAACACCGGCCACTCGGCAGCCCCACGGCCTTGCCTCGCATCACAACGTGGCGCGCCCGCTCGTTGCCGCCCCCTTGCTCTGGTATCACATTCACATCTTGCCCTACCCAACTACCTCATATTACACCTCGGCGCGACGATCGTATAAGAAAGAGTCCGGGGATAATGGCTGTAAGTCTTGTACGCAATAAGCAGCGCACATCTAACTTCCACAAGCGCGTTTCCACAGTTTCAGCCCGCGACAATCCACACGAACCACGGGCCAACATCCGGTACAGACGGCGGGGACTTGCTCTCGGGGTTTTCTCTTTCACCTCAAATCGTCTCTATCTAGGGACTATCTGCTCGGTGAGTTGAATTCCCCGCCAGTCCACTCGGTTTCCCCCTCCATCCCACCGGGCTGATCTTTGATTGTAGCCTTGAACTTGGGCAGACTTTTCAGGCTGCTCTTGTTCCCCAACTCTGCCCAATACCACGCGCGCGAATACTGGCTTTCCATTTTCAGCTGATGTCGTCTCGTCTCGTCTCATCTTTTCTGCCTTTCCAGCTCCAATCAACTCACCTTCACAAGACAAGGTCAAGCTGCTCAATTCCGCTCGACATCACCCGACCATCCGGTCATCCCGACTCAAGATTCGACGGCTCTCAGCTGCTGCTCGACTCGCGACGTCTTATCCAGAATCACTCGCCATGCGGTTGTCGCAAAACAGCACACAGCCACCGCCCTTCTCAACATGATTCAGTTTTCCTCCCTTCTGTTCCCTCCACGACTCGCAAAGTGAAGCGTTGCCTTTCTTGGCAGAGTCCATTCCATTCTCTCTGCACCTGGCCACTGCTCTGTCCAAAAACAGCAACATGGAAAATCGGTACTAGAAGAACTCCCTCCATCTCTCAGACCATCATCAGTCCGACCACTTCATCTGAAGCGATGCCGTAATCCGGTGCTCCCGAGCCTCTGCGCCATCCACCAGAGTGCTTAGCAACTTCTACTTCCTCCCATCTCTTCTTTTATCCGCCATTTTTCCACCAGCCTTCTTTCTCACTGACCCCTTATCTTATCCGAGTTAAACGAAGACATCGGGCTGTTTCGATAAACTCTGCCCTCTGCCTCAATGACGAACGGTGTGTCACAAACCGAAATTGAAACCTCAACTCTCTTTATTTGACAATCGACGGATCGAGATCTGTTGCTCTCAGCGCCTGCGGAAAGTAAAGCTCGATCCGAACTCACGTATCCGAGCGCGCGTATTCCTCCCAAGAAGCCAAGAAAGCAAAAAGTCCTCAAAACCGAGAAACCTCACCAAACCGAGTCGTGCTGTGACAGGATAGACCAGAGTCTGTGTTTCTCAACTCTTGCTGCGCCTACTTCCACATCGAACGAGGATCAAGACCTCAGACCTTATACAGTAGTAGACCTCAGACGGTGTATAGACACCCCTGCCGTGATCCCCCAACTCATCCAATCCTTCCAGAATATTCGCGAATCCGACTTGACGTGCCCAGCCAAATCCAAGAACTCCCAAGAACCCTCTTCAACCAGCAATGTCCCCGGTCTCGATCTTCCAACAACCATACAACCTCACGAACGCCCAGCTCAAGCCCAAAGCCCTCTTCCACCGTCATCTAGTGTAAAACCGGGCTCGGCACCAATAGGCCGGCCATACCCAAGAAAAAAAGTCCCCGCGCAAAGACAGCCACACCACCCAACACCCCGGATCCCTGTCCCCGCCTCTCGATGCATTAGCACACGTCAGCCGTCGATCATCAGCCTGGCTCCCCTCGGCAGATCCAGCAGCATGAACGGCGGCATAGCGGCTCCATTTTGGGTTCCTTGGTGCCGTTGCAGGTCTTTCATCTAGACAACCTCCTCCCCTCTTGCATAACAAGTGCCTCACCAACTTCACACATTGAGCCCACCATGGCAGGCCGAATCACATCGTCAAAATCATGAGGTTGTGGTAGCATTGGGAAGTCTATTCTTCATTCCTCGTGAGCGGTCCGCCGCTAGAAGGAGCCCACCAAGCGCCAAGCAATGCGACGACTAGACACAGGAACCAGAGGCGCAAGGAATACTACGTACAAGAAAGGACAATTTGGTCCGGTATATATAGAGAAGCTTCGCCCCCGGTCCCTGGCCCGATGTTGCATTCCGAGGACTCACGCATAGCGGACCTCGTTGAAGAGCGCCGCGCGCACCTGGATCAGGGCTGCGAGCTCAAACAGGAACGACTGTAGCACAATGACATTGGTGATGACATGCGACACCGTAGCTTTCCTCTCCTCCTTCTCCGTGTCCCTCTTCGGCGTACTTGCTCCGGCAGTCTCACCGCTAGGTGTTCCCGGCACAGCATCCTGTTCTGGCTTTTCGCCGTCCCGGTCTGCCTCTTGCTGGTCGTCTCCGCCCTCGTTATCATCGTCTTTCGGGGGCGGCATGTGTAACGTGGGCTTCTTCTTCCCAAGGTCCAGTGGGATAGGCTCAACCTTGCCGGGGATGCCAACCTTTCGCGCGAGAATGCTCTGATCTATAGCTGCAAACGCCGCGGCCTGGCTGGCCACCGGATCTCGAGGTGTGTGCGACGAACCAGCCTCATCTGCTGCACTTCGACCAGAGCTATCGTAGCCACCAGGCGTGTCTTTGGGCGGGGGAACAGGCCGAGACGTTGGCGTGGAGAATCCATACCCACCAGACATAACACCTGGTGCCGGGCTACCCGTTCCGGAACTTCGGCTGTTCTTCCTCCCCCGTGGGCTTCCAGTACGGCTGGGCGTGCTCAGCTCCGACACCAGGCGCTGAGCAAACCGTTCGAGACCCGATGGCCGCGCTGGCGATCCACTGCGGGTTGCGTCGTCTAGACTTGAACGTTCCGGGGTGTGCGTTGAACTATGCCTCTGCGGTGTTGGCTTGCGGGGTGGCAACGGCGGACCAGGTGGGCGGGGCTGGTCTGCAGTCTGGAACGCCTCTCTTCTACCTTGCAGAAGATCTTCGAAGCGGGGCACAGTCTCGCGATACTTAGCGACCTGGTTGCACAACTGCTGTAGGACGATGAGTATGCGAGGTAGAGATGACTGTACCCATACTGGACGACGACGACAGGCATCCAACGACTCAAGGGTCTGCTGCTCCTCTGACGTCGTAGAATCAGGGTCTGTCGGGGGCTTAAACGAAGTGGTCGAGGCGTCGGGTGAGGTAGGGCTGGGTGGCTGCTCTTCGTAGGTGTACTTTTGAGGGCTCCGCAGCATCCATCCTTCGGGTGCCATGTAGCCACAGATGGCCAGGTCCAAGATGGCCTCAGTGAGGGAGAGGTTTGTGTCGACGGGGTTCACGAAAAAGGTCTCGAGGAGATCCAAAACCGAGTTGAGCAGCGGGTCGTCCGGGCGAAGCGTGTGCTCGTGCACGTCGTGTGGCGCCCCAGGCAGTGTATCAGGAACAGCAGGCAAATCATGATTGTTGGTGGATATCTTGGGTGCGACGAGCTTCAGGGAGCAGGGATGACTCTCCAGCCGGGACATGGTGTCCTTCAGAACGTTGTCATAGATTTCGTCAAAGTTGTCCTGCCCGCCAATGGACCCAGCCAAACTCATCAAATAATCCACCTCCTGCTCGTGGGCACCAACAGTCCGGTGCATTTTCGCTCCCAAGATCGCTTCAGTCCGGAGAAGCGTGCTGATAGCATACCGATGATGTCTCCGGAGAATAGCTGAAATCAGTTGGAGAGTCACGCGAATGGTCTGCTGGTTATGTGAGCGTAGACACGCCTGAGCAAGATCGACCAGATTGAAGAGCAAGGGAGTAGCCGTGATGTCGGATTTGGTTTGGGCAAGCATAGTCGCGAGATCCATGGATTTACGCTTGCGGGCCGCACTGATGGAGGCTCGGGAACCTGACATGTCTTCGGTGACATGGTCAGGTAAGCCGAGCAGATAATGAAGGATAAGGTTGATCATGTCAGGGTGGTCTAGGGATTCGAGGATTCGGCGGAGGTACGTCAAGACAGCTACGGACGAGCCTCCGTCGATATCGGACGACTCTAGTAAAGATGGGTATCTAGAGAATTAGTCGGTAAGTGCCATTGTAAATCGGCAAGTGGACTGTCTTACAAGAGTTGCTGGAGAAAAATGACCTGGAAATGCTCCAGAAGCGTCTGCTTCACCTCGACGGATTTGCAGTGGTCTAAGACATCCTGCCAGAACAGAAGATGAGAGAGGAAGGTCTCGAGGTGTAGTTGAAAATCGCCAGAGCATGAGCTGATGATCTCAAAGGTGGAGGCTGGGTGTTGGTAGTCGGAGAGAGCGAGGATGGGAGGCAGATCGTTGTTGGGATAGTCAATAACCAGCTTGCGACTCAGCTGACTGTAGAGCGCACCCAGGCCGGTGGCCATGAGAGTGGAGAGGTCGCTCTCGACGATCCATTGCTCAAGGGACTCGTCGCTTGATGCAGACTCGATGATGTATAGCAGACCTGTTCTGGCAAAGTCCCCAACCTTGCCCTCATGGTGAATGTAGTCCATCAGGATGTAAAATAACGGAAAGTCCTGTCTTTGCGTTCGGCCAGCAAATGCATCATGCCCGTCCTGGGGCTTGTCCTTGGGATTCCCATCGTGATGGCTCTTGAACCAGGCGTGTAGTATCTCTCGGTTGAGGCGGATCTTGGTGGTGATGTTAAAAGCCAACTCGACGACCTTGGCCTCGGTATCGGAGCCCAACCGCACACTGTTGACGCCGGTAATGCGCACCAGGAGGTTCGTCAAGCTGGCGGAGAAGGTTGTGTTTTCGACAAATGCCTCCTCTTCGGTTTCGAGCAGAGTTGCGAAGAAGAGCACAGCTTCTTTGATGATCCATTCATTGTAGGAGGTGGTGGCTATCTTGCCAATGGGTACGTAGACTTGTTTCTTGGCGGCATACTGGATGCACGGGTGAGGTAGCGGTCGTCGGGACTCGTCGTTGAGGATGTTTGTAAGTTCTTGGAGGCGGAGTTCGAGGTTCTCGGCGGCATCGACGTCGTTGGCGAGGTTGGAAGACGATCTCCAAATTTGCTGTCACGTGTTAAGACCAGGGCCTCGCCGGCAGCGCAGGGGAAGCTTCTCACGAGGATTCGGTTGTACTCTTTGTCGAAGCGATGTAGACGTTTCGTAGGGTTCTTTGCTTCTTCTTTGCGATGGGCCGCGGGGGACAGCGAGGTACCGGCTAGGAGGCGCGACCACTAGAATCTGGTCAGCGTTAAAGTTTCTTGTTGCCCAACCCCCAAGTCGAAAGGGAGGGGGGGTCGTCTAGGGTAACTCACAAAGTCCATGGTGTTGTCCCTGAAGGCATTTCCAGCAGGGCAGGAGAAGACGGCACTATTCGCGCATCAAGCTTGGTGGGAGAAAGTCGACTGGTGGTTCACGAAAGAGGAGCAGCAAGGAGGAGGCGATTGACGGCGGTGGCCAAGGTGAGACCAGGAGGTTTAGGGGAGGACTGGCGAGAAATGGAGACGGAGCTTCGGTGCATAAACTGTCAAGTGTCAGGCGTCGCGAAATGTCATTCCGAGACTTGACCGCGTCCGCTGGCTGCCCGTTAGTTGGAGACCGGTACGTATCCTCTCATGCAGCCCGCCGTGCCTGCCCACGTTGCGTTGCACAACCCGGGCCGACGCACGGACTCCAGGGACCTGGATAAGGTACCTCATGTGGCGGTTCACTTTACTATCTTATCTAATCTTCTGTGTGGCTGAGGGCTTGAGGATGCCTACCTGTACCTATCCCATTCACTCACCAGCTGGACGACCTCAGGCACCTCATTAGGACAGAGATTCGTTGGAAAGTACATCCCATTCTGAAATACTCAATCTCGCAACACAGGACATCATTTCTTGAACTGGTTATTTGACAGGATAGCTTGGCCACGTACAAACTTCTTTGCAAACCCAGTCACCAATCAATTGCTGTTCAAGCCTGAAAGAGCACTGTTTTGTCAGCTGACTTGACCAGAAGTAACACAGGCAGTGGAGTCACGACAACTCTGCCGCCTCTACACCCTGCAGTCGAATATCTTTGAGAAAATAAATCATCAGACACTACATGAATGGGATAAGACGACTATGCAAGAATTCACGTCGCCAGCGGCTGTTAATTTATCAAACGCCCATTTACGCCTCGCTGTCAGCGCCCTGGAGCTAGCACTGGGACATGCCCCCTGAAAATTGCTTTGTTTGGGCGTGCTTGAGGGACTAATAGTGGTTCGTGTAGTGCAGTTCGATCTTCGCATTCAGTTTTTCGACAATGCACTTACGTCTTGTCTTCCTCGTATCCGCCGCCTGCTAAGGATCATTACTGAGGAGAGGGGCTCTAACAGCAAGAATCAACTTGAGGCAATCGGTATGGTCACAGCTCAAACTCATACACTCCAGGAAACCATCACATGTCTGGCTGCGGCGGTAGAAAAGTCGGTTTGCCGTCGTGCCTTGCCGCGATTGAAGACCAGGAACCGCACGGCGGCTACATGTAATCGTCTTTGTCCACGGCCCAATGTAAAGGACGATGTGGTATCTGGTGAGCACATACAGCCGTGGTCCCTGTCCAGAATACAAAGGCTTGAGCAAGCAGGATTTCCGGTTAGGTCAAAGAGTGAACAGGGAAAAGTAAAGACGTCTAGGGTATCTGGAGTTGTGACGATCGAGGGTGAGGGTGTAAGTGAATGAAGCTAGATCACCCAAAGAAGGCTCACCATGTTGCTGCTCATGTCCTATGGTAAGAATGGAGTGGGCATTGAATTGATCTTCGGCGAACAATCTCACTTCAATATCAATCCATTCTCGTTTCCCAGAGAAATCTCTACTTAAGGACTGGAAGTATTTTGCCCCCCAAACATTCGGTCTTCTTCCTTCACCGTTCACTCGAGCTCCAAGCACATATTTAGTCATCAACCATCTCTTCTCGGTTCAAATTCGCAATCTCGGCAAGCCTCCCGATACAATCTAGCCTGGGTCTCCAAATTGATGCCTGTATTCGATCTAGCAGCAAATCAACCCTCGCCAAAGAAACAAACCAATCTCCACGATGTCGTCGATTCTTTCAGCGGGCATCACCGAAGAACTCAAAAGGCTATTCTGCACATCTTTCATCATAAATGACAGAAAACAGCATCTAGATGTTTTTGCGCCTTGCATGAGAACATCTTCGCGTCATTATGTCGAGTCACGAATGGCGCAAAACATGATCCAGAACCCTGCTGCACTGCCAGGATTGGAACCGCGGCGACTTCGTGCCATGTCTGTCGACGGTGGCAGCTTGAGTAATCTACTCAATCTTCAGTTTTGGCTTTCTACCATGCCACAACTCGCTCATAGTATCGAACAAGTGTGGTTCACGTTCGAGAAACTCGACGGAGAAATATCTGCGAAGGAGAAAGCGCACTTTGAACTACTTTGCACCAAGGCAGAAGTTACCAACGGTCAGCCTCGTAGGATCAACCACAGCCATATCTGGGAGTCGCCAATATACCCAGTAGAAGCTCAAATCAGTATAGCCATTGGTCATTTATTATTAGCCCTTCCGAGCGTCAAACAAGTCGGTTTTGACAAAAAGCTTTTCTTGAAGGTTATGGATGGGCCCAATTTTCAGTCACTACCGTTGATGCGAGCTCCCTCTCTCAATCTGGTAGAGGAATCCGAATCTCCGGTATCATTGTCATGGCAGACTATTCTCACGCTATGCCAACTACCAGTGGAGCACTTGTTGATCCACGGAAAGATCAACTTCGATGTCAATCGCACAAGAGGCCAAATCCAAGACCTGGACAACGTCAAAGATATCACTTTCGACGAGGTGATCATGGAGGGGAAAGGCACTGGGATCCCTCAGGCACCCAAGCTTGAGGCCGTCAGATATCTCAGCCCGCAGGCACAAGGGGGGAATGATGCCTTCTTCCAATTCAAGACTATTTTCGACTCTCTGACCCTTGACACATCATCTCTCAAGATGTTGTGTTTGAGCTTCCCAAATATGCCAGACTCTCGGGTACAATACGAGTTGTCGAGCATGTTGGAAAAACTGGAAAACTTGAAAGATTTATGGATTGATTTGAGATCGGGCAAACAAAAGAAGCCTGCCGATGGTCAAAATGAATTCCTGAAGTATGTTCAGTCGGAAGAATTCATTATGAAATTACCGAAATCCTTGATATATCTGTCATTGACGGGCGACTTCTCGGACATCGACTTCACTATCCATCTCGCGGCCAACAGCCTCAAAGACCTGAATGGGTTTGGCATCTCGGTTCCGGATCCTAATAGCATCTTTGCTTACAATAGGCTCAAACTAAAACATTCTCAGCGTCTCAATGTTTTTTCACATAAGTTTGGCGGGGCTCCGGTGGACACGAGTGCTTGGGATGAAATGAAAGGTTGGAAACTTACAAACCCGGCTTGGAAGTTGTCCTGATTCCATATCATCTTCCCCTATTCGCTTTCACCTACAAATTAAAACTTGGCACGAAATTGTAGCATCTACTAGCTATTAATTCGCTCCTTTGAACTTCACTTTCCAGCTCTTGTCTCTCTTTTTACCTATTTTCAATGAGTCTATCGTTGCTTCTATCCGTCCTGGTTCATTCCTAGAATGCAAGCCATCGGCGTTGCTTCGTTGTGGGAGATGGTGTGCGGTCATGACGGAGTGGACGTCCGATAGATAGTCTTTCTTCATATAACTACCTCAAAGACACAATTTGGAGATTTGGGGGAAAGTTCTGGCGGCCTTGCTGGCACTTTCCTCTGAAGACCTCGAGCAGTCAACGATTTTGATTCATAAAATACCAATCAACCACTTGCGTAAAACCAATGGTGCCGTGAATATCAACAAAATTACTCTGTCTCCTTACCTTTTGCGACAAGCTCTCTCTCTCTCTCTCTTAATCAGCTTCCTAGCCCAAGATTGTGCGGCTCAATCTGTTTCTTTCTCGAGAAATATATGCCTTGCAGTCTTCTGTGACTTGACCCAAAAGAAGAGAGCAATGGCTAACTGCCACAGCGTCCCCCTCTCCGGGTCCGTATGCAGTCGCTTCTTCAGCCCGGGGTCCTCAGCGACCATGCACGTCACTCGGCGCACATTTAGATAGAGTGCAGTTGTCTGTCAACCACCATATGCCGCGCCATAATCTTTAACGATCTCCTGGCAATAGGAATCAAACTGGACATTCCACTCTTGGATGCGCTGGCCCTTTATACCATTTCCTATTTCGCCAAGGTCGATCTCCAACTCCCATTGCTTGTCATCTTGGTCTTCAAAGTTAGACCACCTCAGGCTGTTCTGCGCAAGGGCACACTGTTACAATGAGTAAATAACGGAAATCCGTTCGAGCTTGTAGGAGCAAACGTACCAGTCCAGCGAGGCCAACATTATCAAACCCTTGTATGACCTGATAGAAATCGTAGCTCAGCCCGGCGGCGTCCTGTCCCAGCATTGCAGGATCATCGTTGCTGATAGCCGTCGTAACACCGTGCGCAATCATAGCTGGCAAGGGATGATGCAGGATATCCGTAGCCAGCTGAAGTACCTCGTTGGAAATGGGACACACCTCCACCATGATGTTGTTCTTCTTCACAGCATGGATCAATTCGGGATGCTTATAGAGCGAGAATCCGTGGCCAATTCTTCGTGTCCCCAGCAGAACAGCGTCGAAAAGATTGAGATCAGTAGAGTTACCATCGCCGAGGGTTTCTCCTGCGTGGAAGAAGAAGGGCATAGTGAGGTTTCTCTCCTTGGCCTCCTGCTGGAACCACAATAGCTCCGGCGCAAGATCGAGCAGCGTACGGCCCAGATCTTCTTGGGAAACTAGATCGTATCCGCTGAACAGCTCTGAAAAGTTGCCTTTGACCTCCAACGCACTTTTCATGCCTGTGCAGCAGAAATTAGCCGCTGCACTCTTCGTCTTCGGCAGATGCTTGACTCACTTGCAAGGATCTGGTCCGTCGGCCTAGATCGCTGGTCTGCCCAGATGACTCGAGCACCATAAAAGGGAGCTAGAGTAGCGTCCGTTTGTAAGGTGTCGTTATGCTGACCCTTGAAGTAGGCAAGCTCTTCCTCCATGAGACCCCACCATTTCCAACCGTTATTGTCATCTGATGTTGACGCCCCAGACTGTACTAGCTTGCCCGTTGAGCCCCCTGAACGGATCTCGACCCAGCTGATCCTGTCTCTCGCGAGTTCCTCAAAGAGATTCCTCCAGAACCTTCGAACGACGGGCTCGTAAGTCATCATAGTTCCTGCTGTGCCGAACAAGGGCTGGAAGCGACGCCAAATCTCGTCGACTCCCAATTCGTGCTGTATCGTTACGTCGGGAGCAAGCACTAACTTGCTCATGATGAATTCGCGGAACGCAGGCTCTCCCCCAGGGAACTGCTCGATGGTAGTTGTGACAGTCACAACCTGGCCTGTGTAGTTTGCGGAGGCGATGTTGGCCCACTGGCTGACGGCGGCGGAGTTTGGCGGCAAGAATGTAGGCTGAGATGAGATGCGGCCTTCCGCGGTGCCAATGGCCTTTGTGGTCTTGAACAGCATCCCTTTCTCGGAGATGACGGAAGAAAGCAAAGTGCTGTAAGGGAGCATGGCTGAGAGATGCGCATGAAGTAAAGCGCCTTTCGGCATACGTTGGACGACTTTCCACAACGTCGTGTTTGCGATCTTTGGGCGGGCCAAGGCGAACATCTCGCCGGCGAAGCTTCCATTGTTCAGATTCCAAACTGTCTTCATCTCCTTCTGGCGGATATTTTGGACGATTCTGTCTGCGTGGGCACAATCTGCAGACAGACTCTCTCTAAACTTGGCATCTGTTCCGCATCAATTAGTTACAGGTTCGTTGGCAGACACCGGCCTTGAGACGTACCTTGTCGCTCTGTCTTCTCCAGAGCAATCATGAGATCCCTCGCCCGATTGTGCTGGTCAATAATAAAACCTGTCTTCTGGAATTGAGCTCTTTCCTGGAGCTCATCTCTTTCCAGGAGGGGATGAGATGCCACCAGGGCAGAAAGAAGAAAAGCCGCGAGGAACCTTGAGAGGTTCATGATGAATTAAATATCACGAGGTAACCCCAGTGCTGCCTGCCGGAGGTGCGGTTGACGATGATGCGAGAATGCTATTAGCGGTCCCTCGGAGGCTATTTTATACATCTCCATTTTACTCTGAGACTTGAGGCTTGAGACAGATCATGGTCTCCTGGACTGCACACGGAATGACCCAGAGTCAACGGAAGCACCGTGTCACGGGTCGGCCTCGCCTTTTCTCAATAATCGTGCCATTGTCTGTAGCTCGCCTGCTTAGTGCAACTTCAATCTCCAGAGTCCGATCTGTCATGCAGAAGGCCGCTCATCTAGTGCAATGCTCCTTTGCAGCAATTTCCTTCCGTAGGCCCATCGCATTATGCTGTACGGAGTACAGAGTCTCACCCGCTCGATGCATATTTCAGCTGTGTCACTAATCCATAGTCCGCCTGAGACACTGCCAAAATTTGACAAGTCTCAGCCACTGAGTCGTTATTCGACCAACAATATCCCGACCCTAATTCATTTGCGGGGAACTTAAGACGCTTTCGTTGGGGGCTTGCGATTATCGAGCTGAGGCTCCCGCCTCTGCCACGCTTTATCGCGGCAAGGCACGCAGCTTGGTGTTAGTAGTAGACGTTTTAAGAAATAGAAACCACAAATCGCTGGCGGTTTAGGCATTCTCCAGACCACGCGCTGTCTTGCACTTGCGATACTTAGTTGGGGCTTCCGACTTGGTATTTTTCTCGTTCTTGTTCTTTCGGAGTTCTCAGTGTTCAGCTCAGCGGTGATTCGTCCTGGTTCGTAGCCGAGTCGCTCTGCGCCATCATCTTCCCAGTAGCAATACCAGGCAGTGCAGTAAGATTATGACATTAGGTTTGAAACTAGCATATGTTCCCAACAAAGTGCCCAAAGATTCAACACGTGGATATCTTATTTGAAGCAGACGATATGGTTCAGACTAGACACTAGACCGCCGAGTTCCGGATCCGGAGCGTGTACGATGATAATCGCTGGAAGCCTCCGTTTCTGAGCTAGTGTTTGAGACACACCGAACACGATGCCAGGGACTCACGTGGAACACTTGATTCACAATGCTTAATACTGTATTCGGACGACGTCTTGAGATGAGATGGGAATCCGGTTGCCTTGCTCAATAATATGCAAAAGCTTATCAAGAATCACATAGCCTCTGAATTACATCAGAGACCGGGTTATGTACTCAGACCTTTGGAGTAACTATGTTACAAATGTAATACGCCGGCGGGGAGGGGGGCTTTTCTCACGGCTTGACGGGTGACGGAAATAAGAATGAATCTTGATGAGACTTCAGGAGCGTTAGATTTTCGTGAACTAAGCTCATGTTACAGTGAACCAGACTCTGCACACACTCGACTCAGGCATGTGGTAGTAACTTGAACGAGTCTTTCCGATTGACTGAAGCCGCTCGGAGTGTTTGACTCTGACAGTCTCTTCGCCTCAACTCTCTAAGATTGATCGGCTGACTCGCATGATAATATTCCAAAACTTAGTGAGGTAAGGTGATTCCTCCGGTAGTACACGTATATATTATATCACGTAACAAGGATAGGGACTATAATCCATAAAGTACCTATTACGTACTATATTACGTATATTTTACTTATATTCTATATATAGACCTTTCTCTTTTATTTATTTCTATTTTAATAAATTAAGTTATTTTATTATACTCTATATACCTATTACTATATATTATAACTCGTAATAGTTATAAACCTAGCTCTTAATTTAGACCTTAAAATATAATAACGTATTTATTAATATAATTCTTATTATCTTTTTAAAATAATAGATATCTTTATATTAACTTTTAATTAAGCTAAGTTAACTAGTTATAATAATTAAATTAAATAGTTCTAAACTTTTTATTTTATAAATAAGGGCCTTAAAATTTAAAAGTATATTAATTTAAACGCTCTAAACTTTAATATACTCTTTACTCTTTTTATAATATTCTTTTTATTATTAAATTTTAAACTATTACTTTTAATTTATAATAAAAAAAAGTAACGAGCTTATAAAACTTATTATAAAGTATTTAAAAACGATTAATAAAAATAAAAGACCTTTCGTTTATAATTTCTAGCCCTAATTCCTAGTACGACCCCTTAAATATTTTTAAATATAAATAATTTATAAAATCTAACAAAAGTTCTTTTTATAAAATCAGCAATATTATTAACTTTATATAACTAAATTTATTTTTATATTATATTTATAAAGAAGATCTATATATTCGAAAGTATTTAAAAAGAATAGGAGCTCTTTATTAAATATTATTAAATTATAGTTCCTAAACGAAATAGTATTAATATATATATTAAACTCCTTTTTTAATAATTTAAAAAAGTCTATTACTATTACTCTTTATAAATATATATTTTAAAAAGTAATTTAGGACGGCGTTAAGTTTAATATTTAATAGATTATTTAGTAACTAAAATAGGATTTAATACCCTCCGAAGTGTTACGGCTAGCTAGTTATAATAAATATATTAATAAAAGTTAAGGCTATAAAAGCTAAGTAAATAGTATCGTAATTATAAATAGCTTTAAAAAAGCTATATTTATAAATCGTAAAGTAAATAAAGCTTTAATAATTAATTATAATTTTATTAAAAGGGGTTTTTAATAAAAATAGTTAAAAGCGATTATAAGATCTAATACTAAGTTAATTATTAAAAAAGCTATAAAAAGTCTATTTTTAAGCCCGGCTTAAATCTATACTATATATAAGTCTCATTTTTAAATATATCCTTTATTCTTTAAATTATTTTTAATTAATCTAATTTATAATAATCGTTTAGCCCCTAAATTATATTAAATTATTCTAATCTAAAATAATCTTTATTTTATTATTATATAACTTATTTATAGGTCTTCTATTTTATAAAGAGTAGTCGTATCCCTATTTTACTTATATATATAGTACGCCCTAGCCGCTGCGCACGGTAGGCTAGTCTCTAGGTTAGTTATATATATTAGGTCGTAATATAGCACTTTAAGATCCTTCTATACATCGTCAAGAACCTGCTTTATAAAGGAATATAGCTAAGGCTCTAAACTATTCTATTTATACTTATTAGGAAATACTTCCCTTTATAGTTTCTTAACCTAGGTTATTAGTAGCTAGTATTATATAGTAAAGCTCTCTATAATCTTTTATTAAAAGTATTATTCATTAGTAACTATACCTATCTTAAGCTTAGCTAACGTATTATCGCTCTCGTAGTTCTATTTATTAAACCCGGTCGGGCTAATATCTTTACTATTTATATTATAATAAATATATATCTAGAAAAGTACCTAGAAAAACGACTCTAGGTTGTATATAAACGAATACTATTTACCGAGTAGCGCCCCGATTACTATAAACGCCCGCGTACTAGTCTTTCTTTTAGTATTAGAGGACCCTTCTTTTAGCTTTTAAATAGCTAGGTTAAAATTAATTAAAAAGATAAACTAGGATAGGTTACAACTATCTTGATTAATTATAAGATTATTAATAGATATATTTCTATAGAGAATGCCTGCTTTAGATAAAGACTCGTAGGCATTAATATAGTATACTAGGGTAATAAGCAATGCTAATTAAGAGCTCGCTTTATAAATAGGTTTGTTATAATCCCGGAGAATAATGCACCGATAAACCCGATTAGGTAGGGTACTTAGTACTTTTATTAGAGATATAGAGCAGGACCGCTTATTTAAGAGTAAAGCGGAGTCGATTTAATTAGAGGGCCGCTTTTTATTATTACTAAGACGGCCCTTCTATAGGTTATCTTTTATTATTTTATTTAATAATATTTATCGTCCCGGCTAGTAATTAGTTACTATTATAATATTAAGACTATATCTAACGTTATTTTAAATATTATCCTCTATTTTACAAATCCGGACCGTTTTATAATAATAATACCGGGCTATATTTATAATACCTTTGTCCGTTACTTTATATAAAAGATCGCCTTCTTTATTGCGCTCAGGATATTACTATAAATCTTTAATAATAAGCGGCGTCTCTAAATACCCTTTAGGGTAGGCTTTTTAATAAGTTATAGCGCGGCTAGCTATATAACGCGCCTAAAGGATAACTCTATTAATAATAATTTACTCGGTAGAACCGTTTTACTAAATTTAAATAAATCGGTCGTTATCCGCTACTATAACCGTTAAATTAAACCCTAGGCCTTTTTTATCTATTTAAAGAAATCTAAGGACTACCGATATAAACTATAGCCCGTCTTTGTTAATATTAAATTACTTTAATACGAGGGCTCTAAGCTAGTTAAAGGCCTATACCTTTATAAAAGATCTATAGAGCGTAAAGCCTATTATAAAGCGTCGGGTATCCTATACGGCTAGTATTTTCTTTATATATTTCCTAAGGTCGATTTAAGCTTTAGAGGCGGTATTAGTAAATAGATTACTCTTTAGTTCTCTAGGTATTAATATTTACTTTTAGTAGTATAGAGGTTCTTTTAAATTATTAATAAACCTAATATCTAGTTTACGGTCCGCTATCAAACTATATATTGGCGTGTTAGGCTATATTAAAAGGCTCCGCTAATATATTATATTAGATTTCTAGGCTTTTATAAATAGCGCTAGCGTTTTTATAATGTTAGTAAGCTACTCTAATACGCTTTTTTTATTTAGATCCCGAGGCTATTCCTTTTAGCTATTTTAAAATATAGGCTCGTAGCTATTAAAGTATTAATCAAAAACCTCTTTAGATATAGCTTCTAGTCCGTCTAACTTTTTAAAGTACGTATCTCGGAATCTAGGAAGTCCTATATATATAGTGCTAAGCTCTTTTTTTAGTATATTGTTAACGTATTAGTAGTATTTAGAAGAGTTTATAAAACTGCTTGTACTCTATAGGTATAGTATTTATTAAAGCGAGGAAGCTATTTTTTAGGGGGGTAGCGTGGTTTTTATAATAGTATTATATATTTAATCCTAAATAGTAGTATTATTAAGTTTATAAGAGTAAGCCGCTTTTAAAAGTAGTTTAACGTAATTAAAGTTAAAGCTATCGGAGACTGCGGCCGAGATAAGTTTAAAGAGATTACTTTATATATAACTAGAGCCCGATTTTAATAATAGAGATATTAAAAGGACGTGGCTTTATAAGGTAATTAAAAGAGAGAGGGTTAGGTTCTAAAGATTTGTAAATAATTTAAAAAGATTAAGTAACGAGATATTACGACCTAATATATATAATTAAGACCAGGGCCTGCCCCGTAGGCCTATAGCGACTATAATACGCTATATATATATAAAGATATTAATATATAAGTTATTTTAACGGAATAAAAGAACTATAAATAAGTTATATAATAATAAAAAGGACTAATAAATAATAAATAGTCTATAAATAGGACCGATAAAATAAGGGCGGTTTACCTTTATAAAACTAATATCGTAATATCGGTCCTAATTATAAAAGAACTATTTAAATAGTATATAGGACTTATATATAGTATAAACTTAAGCCGGGCTTAAAGATAGACTTCTTATAGCTTTTTTAATAATTAATTTAATATTAAATTTTATAATCGCTTTTAACTATTTTTATTAAGAACCTCTTTTAGTAAAACTATAATTAATTATTAAAGCTTTATTTATTTTACGATTTATAAATATAGCTTCTTTAAAGCTATTTATAATTACGATACTATTTATTTAGCTTTTATAGCTTTAACTTTTATTAATATATTTATTATAACTAGCTAGCCGTAATATTTTAATTACTTTTATTTAATAAGTTTACTTTATAAAAAGACTAATTAAATAATATAAATATATTAACTATTAATAATAATAATACAGTATAGATTACTAAAATAGCCGCACCTACTATTTAATAATTATATAATATAATATTCGAGCTTAAAAATAAAAACAAGTAGCTTTATATTTAATTTATAGTACCTTAATTACTTTTAATACTTAGAATTAAATACTTTAAACTAAAACCCTACGACGGGTCCCCGGATACTTTTTAAAGATTTTTTATATAAACTAGGGCCTATTTATGTTATTATAAAACCTCTTTTATTATTAAAGTAAATAAAGTTTATTACGTAACTTTATTTTTTTAAAAAGATATTTTTATTTAATTCGAACTATTTATAAAAAACTATTTAGAAAATAAATATAAACTGTAAAAAAACGATATTAAAAGAATTTTTAATAATTATACTAAGTTTAAGAAAAGACTTAAAAAAACCTTTAATAACCTTAATAAAAAACGAATTACTAAATAAAAACTTATAACTTTTATTTAAAAGGGCTTAGTTAATAAATATATTTTAGAATTTTAATAGATTATTTCTAAACTCGATTAGAATAACAAAGTATTTATAATATCCTTTTATTATAGTTTAAAAAAAAAGGTTAAAAACGAACTTTTTTAATAAAATTAACTAAACGAGCTTTATAAATATATTAATATAATAATTAAGATCGATAATTAACTTTATAAACGACGCTTTAAATATAAAGGTTAGAACGCTTAGAATAATAAAACTAAACCTAATATTAAACGTAAATATATATAAGGGTGCCCGTATAACGGGTATTTAACTAGGCCTAACTTAGCTATGCTAGCCGTAGCTAAAGCTCGGTAAATCTTTAATAAAGCTTAACTTAAAAAAAAAGGCCGATTCTTATAATAACTTCTTAAAAACGTTAAATTTAAGTCTTTTTAATATATAATACCTACTTTTTATATCTTTTTTAGTTATAGTACTTAGTTATATTATTATAATTCTTAAGCTTTTATAAATTAATATAACTAGTGCGGAATAGAAATATAGGACTATTATAATACTAGTAACTAAAATAAAATAGAGTATATTAATAATACGCCGGCGTATCTTAAAATAATAGATATTAACGTAAACGAGCTATAGGCGTCCTTTGTCGGCTATAAATAATAAAGCTACCGATAGTTAATTAACGCCGAAACGATTAAAGCTTTTATTCTATTTACTAAAAGTATATTATACCCCGTAACGTAATCGGGCTATAATAAAAAGCAGGACCGAACCCCCTCGCCCTATAGCTTAAATAGATAATAATTTAACAAAAACCCGCCGACTCGAGTATAAAAAGAAAAATAAAAAGAGGATAAGAAAAGCGAGAGAATATATACGCCTCCGTTATATTAAAAGAATAATTAACCGAGCCCGATATATAAAAAGCTTAGTACCGTAGCGTTAACTTTCCTTAGCGACTTTATTAAATTACTTTATATAAAACGATTTAACTATTAAAAGGAGATCGCCCGCCTCCTCGTTAATAAATCGATTAAATTAAAGAGAGTCTAAGAGTACGAAAAACCCCTAAACTATAATTACTAAGTACTAAATAAAGATATAGTAATAGCTTAAATAAACGATTAGATTAAAATAATTAAAAAGGCAAATAACTTTTACTTAAGAGCTTCCGACGGATATAGAATTAAATAAGCCTTTTTAAAAATAGCCCCGATAATCTAAACATAATAAAGAAATTACTAAATAAGCCTCGAGGGTAGCGTAAATTAAAAAGCTTTTTTTTTATTTATTTATTAAAAATATATCCATCTTAAAGTATAAAAAAAGAATACTAGAGAGCTTTTTAAAGAATAAAAAAAAAAAAAGAGGCGATATTACTATAGTTCTTTATTAAATAGAGCGTAATCTATAATAACCTAGGGTTATTTTTTAAAGATAATAAAAAAAAAGTATATAACTATTTTTTTAGCTTATTAATAAAACTTTAAAAAGAGATAATCCGATATTAAATTATTATTAAAAAGCCGAGGATCGTAGCCCGAGAAGTAGAGCGTTTATATACGCTCTACTTAAGTTATTTAAGTAATAGTACCCGTACTAAGAATAAAAAGCGTTTTAATATTAAGTCGATACCCTAATGAAAGCCGGCTCTACTAAGACTAAATATAGTTATCGTATTTAATTAATTATATATAGCGACATAGAGGTCCCCGTTATCGAGAAGTTATAACGTTAAGCGGCTATTAATAAAAAGTAAATAAAATAAAAGCTCTATAATATACTACTCCTATAATAAAATAGGATATATAGCCCGGTAGTATTTTAGCTCGCTAAATAATATATAAATTAAGTAGAGGCTAGAGATATAAAAGGTATTTATAAATATAGTTTAAAGAAGTCGAGTAATAAAAATAGATAGTTTAGAAAACGACGAGGCGTAAATAGGCTACTAACGCTATTTATGCCTTTTAAAGAATCGGTACCCGTTAGGACTACGGCTAAAGGGTATACTTTAATAATCCGAGGACTTTTTAAAAAAAAGGTCCTCGTAAATATAGATAGTTATTTTTAAATAGACTTAATTAATACGAGGTTAATAAAAAAACTAGGCCTTTAACTAGTATATATTAAAATCCCTTCTTTATATAGAATTAATAATAAAAAGGTAAAAACGAGACTAGCTTTCTAATTAACGTTCTTTTTTATAGATTTAGGAGGCCGCCTTAAAAAGATCCGGCGGTTATTTACCGAAGCTTTATATTTAGAAAATACGGGGGATTTACTCCTATCCTAGTACTCTATAAAACGGGAAAGTATAGTTATTAATACGAAAACGAATATTTAGTATTATAACCGGATATTTATAACCGAGCCGGCCGCGTTTATATAGGAAATTATAAAAAATAAAGAAAAAACGTATATATTTTATATTTACGGGGCCGTAGTAGATACGGAGCCTTTAATAATATTATTAAAAAAAAAGGACGAAGGTTTAGTAATAATTATTTATAAAAAGCTTTAAAACGAAGCGGCTACGTTTAATAAAAGCGCGGCGATAAATCCCCCGGTTTTAAAAGGAGCCGAGTATAAAATTAACTTTTAAAAAAGAGTAAAACCGTTTTATAAACCTATATACCTTTTAAATAAATAATAACTTAACGAGTTAAGGAAATATATTACCGAGAACCTCGAGAATAAAAGAATCGTCCCCTTAGTAAGCGAGGTAGGGGCCCCGGTAATATTCGTCTTTAAAAAGGACGGATCCCTAAAGTTATATATAGATTATAGAGGCTTTAATAAAATTACGCTAAAAAATAAATACCCTCTCTCTTTAATTAGCGAACTTCTAAATAGGATTAAAAAAGTATAATAAATTTTAAAAATAGATATTAAAAACATATATTATTATATTATAATTAGGCTATTTAATAAATAAAAAACGGTATTTTAAACGAGATATAAGTATTTTAAATATATAATAATACTATTCGGTTTTATAAACGCACCTATATCTTTCTAAGCGTATATTTACCGAGTACTAGCTAATTTATTAAATACTTATTATATAGCGTATATAGATAATATCCTTATTTACTTTATAACTAAAGATTAGTATATAGAGGACTTAAAAAGGGTTCTTAAAAAACTAAGAACGTTTTATTTATATACGAAGTTAAGTAAATATAGTTTTTATTAATAAAAGGTAAAGTTCTTAGGGTACATAATTATATTAAAAGGGGTATCTATAGATAAGGACCGAGTATAATTTATTATTAAATAGTAGCCGCTATTTATATTTAAGGAAATATAAGTGTTCCTAGGGTTCTATAACTTTTATTATAAGTTTATATTTAAACACTTAGGTATAGTTTTGCCAATAATAAGCCTTTTTAAAAGAAATAAGTCTAGAAAAAAGAACGGCGAGTTTATTTAGCCCGATAAAGCTTAGGCTACGTTTAATAAACTAAAAATAGTATTTATATTAGCGACGATATTACGTTATTAAAATCTTATTTAGTATATTAAGGTAGAGATAAATATATTTTAGAGGGCAATTTTAAATATTTTATTTTAATTTATAGATACGGAGTAGCGCCCTATAACTTACTTTAGCTAAAAACTTACCGAAATAGAATAAAAATAGGCTATAGGTTAATAAAAACTCTTAGCTATTATAAAAAGCCTAGATTACTAGGTAAAGTACTTCTAGGAGACTATAAAAAAATTTATAGTACTTACGGACTACTAAGTACTTAAAGGGGTTATTAACGCGTCGGTAAGAGATTTAAAGGGGCATTTTATATATTAAGTATATAAGTTATTTATATTTAACTTTAATATTTAGTACCGGCCCGGGGCGATAAACTTAATAAACGGACTATCTAAGAGGCTAGATTATATAAAAGGGGAAATAAATTACGAGGACGTACTCTTTACGTTAATAAATAAACTTAGCCTAGTTAGCGAACTCTTTAAAAAAATATAATAAAATATAACGTCCTTTAAAAAAAGGTCAGAGGCCTTAAAAGTATATATAGCTATAGTCTAAACGGCTATAAATAACGCCGCTATTACGAATATCTTTATAATAATAATATAAAATTAAAAAAGAGCGGAGTTAGTAATTAAAAATAAATAATTAGCGATATAAAAAGAACGTATCTTAAAGGGGATTATAAAAGAACTATTTAAAAGAAAAACAGTATTTTTATAGAAGCCTTTAAATATAATTAAATCCTTTATTTAAAAACTTTAAAACCTTAATAAAGAATATCGGGTTTAGTTAAAGAAATATTAAAGAACCGCCGCTAAATAGAGAGGATACTATTAAAACGACGAAAATACCCTTTTTTATAAAAAACGGCTAGTAATTTTTAAAAAGATATTATTAAAAAAAGAGATCTTTTATAAATATTACGACGACCTAAAGTTAAGATATATAAAAGTAAATAAAACGACGGAATTAATAATAAAAAAGTTCTATTAACCGAACTTTTTAAAAGACGTATAGGATTACGTTAATAACTACGACGCTTATTAAAGTACTAAAGTCTTTAAATATAAGCCCTATAAATAGTTATATCCGTTACCGCTACCTACGTATTTATTTTAAAAAATTAATCTAGACTTTATTATTAAATTATCGCCGAGTACTCGGGACGATAGGATAGAGTATAATAGTATTCTAATTATTATATATAGAATAACGAAGTTCGCCCTATTTTAGCTAATAAAAAAGGACCTTACGGTAATATAACTAGCTAGGTACCTCTATAAATAAATAGAATATAAGTTCGGAACGCCTAAAAGTATTATAAACGATAGGGATAAGCTTATTACTAGCCTCTTTTAAAAAGAGTATATAAAGGAGAGGGCTATTTATTACTAAATATCTACTATATATTACTTATAAATAGATAGATAAATAGAGAGGACGTATTAGACTTTAAAGAGGTATTTTTAAGCGTATACCGAAGGCTCGTTAGATCGGTAAGCCGCTTAGCTCGTAAAAGTAAAGTTTATATATAATAATAATAAATACTCTATAATAAACGTATTGCTAATAGAGGCTATATATAAATACTATCCTAAATATATAGAATACGTACTTATAACGTTAAGAATATCGGTCTAGGGAATATAAAAACGAATAAGTTATATTGCCGCCCTAAAAAAAAAAGTATAAGAGTAATAATAGAGAGCTACCGAAGCTTAAACTAAAGGATATAATAAAAGATATTAAATAAAAAAATTCTATCGGGGATAGGTCGTCGGCCTATTAATAAAGAACTTTAAGTTTAAAAATAAAAAATTAGCGCCTTGGTATATTAAAATAGCGGTTATGGAAAGGATTAGTTCCTAGGCTTACTAGGTATATTTATTAAAATAATATTATAAAATACACGACGTCTTTTTAATAATATTATTAAAACCTTAGAACCCTCGGGATAATAATAACGAGGGGTTAGCTATATTACCCGATTTAAAAGACGAGCTAGACGAATAGGAAATAAAAAATATCGTTATATAGTAAAGGGAAGGTAAATAGCTACGCTATTTAATAAAGTAAGCGGGGTAACTTATAAAATATAATACGTAGGAGCCGATAGAGTATTTATAAAATATATAAAATAAAATTAAAAGATTTAAAATATAATTAAAAAGATCCTATACTAAATAAGATAATTAATTAGTAAAGGGCCGGCTATTATAAATAGAAATAAAAAAAATAATTCTATTTTTAGTTATATAAATACCTTACTTTAATAATTTAAGGCTTTTAAAGAACTCAAGGTCCTCTTTATAAGCCTAGTCTATTATATTGAAAAGTATTAGGGAGTAAAGAGTAGTATACTATATATTAATTAACGAGAACTTAGTATAAAGAGACTTAATTATAAAGGGAGTATAATTATTATTTTAACGGTTAATAAGAAAATAACGACGGACCTCGTTACGGACGCGACGGTATATAAAAATAATATATATAAAAAAATTATAGAAGTATTTAATAATATAATTAATAATAGGGCGAGTATAGAACGCGGTTATATCTTTATAGCGGACGAAAGAGACTAAGTAGCGAACGAAATTATAAATAACTTAAATACGGGTTTAATTAAAGATATTTTTAATAGACTTTTTTAAATAAACGAACGGCTTTATAAAAATAAAAAGGATACGAGCTATAAAAAAAGAGTCGGCAAAGCGTTAATAATAGAACCGGGAACTATAAACGAACTATGAAAAATACTTTATTTAATATTACCGGGGACCGAAGATAATAATTTATTATCGTAATAACGGCGACGCTTTTATAAACTATTTTTATTAGACTTCCCTTTTTTTTTTTTTTTTTTTATACCTCTCCTCTTTTTTTTTACGCTTTTCTTTTTTCTTTTTTTTTTAAAAAAAGAGGGGTTAGAAATAAAAAAGAATAGTTATTAAATAACCGGTAGGCCGTTATAAAAAAAGGGAGCGGGAGTCTTAAAAAACTAATTAAAGGATAGGCTAGGAGTATTAGCGAGAAGAACGCTCGGTAAATCGATAATAAAGCTATTTAAAAGGTTAAGAGAATCGAGGGCTAAGGAAATAGGTAAACGCTTATACTTTAACTTATTTTAAAAACTATAGTCGTCGAGGCCCGAGTTAAATATAATAGGGGGGCTAGGAGCCTAGGGGGACTAAACGAGGAGATCTATAAAGGGTAATCGGCCTTTAAAAGGTAGAGAGGCTTTATAAATATCTTTTAATATAATAAATAGTTAAAAAATAAAAAGAGCTAGGGGCATAATAATAGCTAGAGAGGGACTCGACGTAAAATTAAAATAATAATACTTTAGTAAATACTCGTTATTATTATTAATATTTTTATAATCGGTTAAGTTAATATTAAAAGAGGGACTTGGGGCGGTAAAAGTAAAACGGCGACGTTTTAGTAAATACTCGTCGTTATTATTAATACTTTTAAAATCGGTAAAGGTACTAACTATAGGTCTAGAGATATAAACTAACTATATAGTAAAGCTCTTAATAACGGAATCGTTATTAATAAAGCCGTTATTAATAAAGCCCTCGATTACCGGGCCTTTAACAACGCTATTCTCCTCGTCGGTCTCTTTACTAAATATATTAAAACTATTATCCCCTTCTTTACTCTTTACGTTACTTTTAACGTTAATATTAATTAAAATATCGAGGTTTTGCTTAACGGGGGTTAATAATATAGCCGATTATTTAATAAATATAGAGCTAGCAAAACCGATTACGTACTAAAAAATAAGATTTCTAAAGTACTTAATAATATTATAACGAAAGGTCACCTATTTAAAGAACTCTTTAAAAATAGTAATCTTTTCTTTTTTTAAAAAGGGTACTTAGTTTATAATATCGTTATAGAGTAGTTAGCTAATATAATTATAAAGGCGAGTAGAAATACTATTGTTATAAAAGTATATTAGCTCGAAACTAATTAAACGATTAGTAATATTAAAAGGGTCCGTAATTAAATAAGATTAAAAAGTAATAAATTAATAAAAGGATATACGACGAGCGATTAAAGAACGTATAAAAATTAAAATCTATAAATAGAGGTACTCGTAAATTATAACGAGTTCTTATACCTAGATTTAGTCGAGGGCATTTTTTAAGCCTTTACTATGTATAGGATCGGTAATAAATACGCCTACCTCTACCTAAATAATATTAACCTGAATAAGGGCGTTAATAATAATATTACGAGCGCGCGGCAAATAGCGGGCAGCGGCTTAACGAAAACTTATAAAAGTATTTTAATATACCTAAGTGGCGCTATAGAACTTAACGGGAACCTATAAATATAAAACTAATATAGGATACTTTAGAGACCTATTACTAAGCTTACCGCAATACACTTCTTCTTTATAATTATATAAATAATATAAATATCGATATAATTACCGACGTAATAAACGAATTTAATAATATTATAATAAGTCTAAGTAAAACAGTTTAAGTAAAGAGCGCCTCTATTAAGGCTAATAAAGCCTTTTTATAACGAGAACTCGCGGTTAACGACTAACGCCGTTCAAAAAATAATATTTATAATAAATAAACGGCGAATAGTTAGGTAAAAATATTTAAAAAAAAAAAAAAAAAAAGGAACTTAAAAAAGCAAAACAGTCTAGTTATAACGATAAAAAAAGGAAATATTAGCGTTTATATAGCAAAGGATAAGGAGCTAAAAAAAAGAAAAAAATAATAGCGCTAAAGTAACGGTGTTTTTAAAGAGAATATATAATTTTAAAGCGGTCGCTAACGACCCTTATATAACGGCGAGTAGTTACTAAAGGTTAATAATAAATAATAAAAAAGCGGTTACGATAATAAACTAATAATAAAAAAAGAATATAAAAAGTTAAGCTCCTAAATAAAACTTATACCGCTAGAATCGCTAAAAATAGAATATAAAGCTATTATTTTTATTATAAATAAAGAGGCTATTTTCGAAGTATAACGACTACAAAGGCTCGCTGATAACTACCGGTCTCGCAATATTAAATATATTAATAAAATAGGGCTAAGAGTTAGCGACGGGTTATAAAAATAAATAACCGTTTTAGAGGCTAAAGCTTAGGGAGAGGGGGGTAATTATAAAAGTGCCTATATAACGGGTATCTAACTAAGCCTAATTTAATTACGCTAACTATAGCTAAAGCTCGGCGAATTTTTAATAAAGCTTAGCTTAGGAAAAAAGGCCGATTTTTATAATAGCTTTTTAAAAACGTTAAGCTTAAGTCTTTTTAATATATAATACCTACCTTCTATATCTTTTTTAGCTATAGTGCCTAGCTATACTATTATAATATAGATTAATAACTATTATAACTAAATATTATAGCGGACCTATAGGCCTTAGTATTACTAAAAAAAAATAAAACCGATAAAAAAAAGACTTTAAATATTATAATTATAATAAACTAGGATATATAGTTAGAGATTGTTAATAACCTAAATATATTTAATATTAACCTATTATAAAAGAACGAGCTAATATTATAAATAAAGAAGTCCTATATAAATAACTATTCTAAACGGCCTATTATAATAATAACTATTTTATTTATTAAAATAGTAAAGAATAGATAGGATAATACCCTAGGGCACCCCTAAGAACTAAAACTTTTATTATAACCTAAAAATAAAATATAATTTAATAACTAAATACTTTTAAAGATTATAATAAAAAGTATATTTAGACTTTATTAATAGTTTATAAAGTTATTAAAGTATAACTTAGCGACTTTTTAAAGCTAGCTTAAATATTTATAATAATAAAAAGAAGGCTTTAATAAAGAATAATTATAAAGGGTAAAAAGGACCTATTTTAATTAGAAAACGAAATATTAATATAAAAAATATAGATTTTTATTAAGTCTATTTACGTAATATAACGCGAAAATAGAAATAAAAAATTTATTTATAAAATTAAAGTATAGCTCTAAAACTTTTTATATAAAAATAGAATTAAAATATTTAAAAAACTAACTCTTAATTTCGAAGTTATAAATAAAAAAAGAATTAATTTTAAATTAAAAAAAACGAAATTAATAAGAACTAGTTTTTATTATTTTAATAAAAAAAATTATTTATAATTTAAAAACCTCGCGACGCTTAACGACGTATTTAAATAGAGATCGATTATAAATACTATTAGCGTTAATAATATTAGTTTAAAAAGGGACAATAAATTAAAATATAAAAATATTTATCTATTTAAAGATAATTAAGTTATTTAATTTTATAGGACCGGAGAATAAAAAGATCTAATAACTCTTTATATAAATAAAGACTACTCTTTATTAACCCCGAGGACCCCTTTTATAAAGAATTATTTTAAGTAGAATGCTTAATAATAAATATTTTAGTATTGTATTAAATAAAATAGCTATTTTATTTATAAAACGTAATAATAAACCTATTAAGATATTTATAATAACTAACTACTTAGCTAGACGCTATTATATTTTAATAACGGTAATAAAGTAATATTTAGCCTAGACCTAAACTTTTTTATAAAATGCTTTAATAGTAAATATATAGATTAGGAAGTTTATAAATATAATTAATACTAAGTCTACTATATTAAAAAGGCTAAAGTTTAAAAAAAATAATAAAAATAATATAAATAAAGCGCTTAATAAAAGAAGTGAATATTAAAAAACTAAAAAAGTTAATTATAAAAGAACGACGAAAGGTAAAAACCGAAAATAAGTTCTTATATATAACTTAATAGCGTAACGACGTATATCTATAAGTCCGATTTAATATTTATAAATAACGACTAAATACTATTATTAATAGTAGTATATAAAAAAGCTTTATATTACTAAAAATAATAAATAAGCTTAACGTACTTTACTAGTTAGCGACGTATATTAGTTAGCGACGTACTTTTTTTAAAACGCGCTTTATTCTTAACTATTTAAACCTTTAACGTATAACAACTTAATAACTACAATACTAATTTATACTTAAAAAAATAAAATTATTTTTATTATTAAGGTAATTAAATCGACGCGTACTATAGGCCGGAATCTTAATATATAACGCGCTACGAAGATATATAATATCCCTAAAAGTACTATACGTTATAAAATAAATAATTAACTACGCCGCGACCGTATTTAGCCCTAATAATATAAACTCGATCTAATTAAAAAAAAAACACTTCTTTAATACGTTGTTAAATAGGATTTTAAAGGGTTTCTTTTACGATTTATTAATAGGAATTAATATACTAGCGTTATAAATTAATATACTAATATCGCTCTTATACCGGCGTCGCTATTTAACTCTTTAATTAATCTAAAAAAATAGTAACTCTTTATAAAGGCGGTAAAGGTAACTATATTAATATAACTATTCTTACCCTCCTCTCTAATTTAAGCTTTAGTTTAAAATTTCTAAAAGTACGTATTATAGCCTATTTATATTATAGTTTTATAAATATTAAATAAATACTATATAACCCCTAGAATAGCCTATTACCTAACTACCTCTTTTAACGTAATTATAAAGATTTATCGTTATTATAGACTATTTCTTACTAGCTCCGTTTTTTTTAAATACTAGGCTATATTAGCCGTTTATTTATATAATTCCCTATTATCCTCCCTTTATTAAAAACGCTAAACTAGCTCTTTATTTATCGCTAAAATAAAATTAATATTTAGCTTTAACTTAGCTAACTTCTCTTTTTTATAAGCTTAGCTAGCGTCGATTTATTTTTATTTTTAAGTAAGTAGCCTCGCTTTTTATTAATTATGCTTTAGTTATTATAAATAGTATAAATATAACTAACTAACTAGCCCTTTTTAAATAAGGCTAGTTATAATAGGATAGGCTATACTATATTCTTTAGCTTACTACGGAGGGATATAATAATCTATTTTAAAAATAAATTTATTTACTTTATTATTTGCCTTATTCCTTATATTACGTAAGCGTATTATATATTATATTAATCTATAATTTCTATAGATTATTATAAGTTTTAATTATATAAGCAATTTTGTTTATATAAGCTTACGTGAACTATAGAAAGTATTAGAAAGTAACGAAATACTTTAGAATTCTCTCGAGGTAGTATTACGTACTACGATTACGTATTTACTTATGTATACGCTTATTAATTATATTATAATTGATAAATAATAGAATATTTTAGTAGGAGGTTTTTATGCCTATATAAGGGCGTCTTTTTACTTACTTAGACCTTTTATTAAATAAGTAACTTCTTATATAGTAATCTAACTATATTACTCTTTTTAAATATATAAACCTTATTTATTACGCTTATTACCCCTTATATTCATATATTCTTACTTCTATATAAATATTTACTTTATTTATTTTTTTATAAGAATAACCTTTATAACCTCGTTATAAACTACCGTACTAAATAATTTTAAAGTTAAAGATCTAGCGATATAAATTTAAAGAAAACGTTTCTCGAAAACGTTACCGAGGGTATACCTTTTATTTACTAAAAGTAACTAAATTTAATATTTTAAAATAGATTTTATAATAATATAAAATACTTAGTTTAATTAAAATAGTATAGTCTATATTA
>NW_026849192.1:0-56618 GCF_030867785.1 Colletotrichum acutatum
GATAGCACCGGCGATGGGCCCAAGCTGGGCTGAGCTCGCTTCGTTGGTGGGTTTCTCAACGTATCCTAAGAGGAGAGGAGATCCAACAAAGGTTTCTGGTAGGGGTGGATCTACGCGGTTTCGAAGACCCAAGGTGATGTTCAGATATGCTTGTTCAAGTTTTCCTTCATGACCGCGCGCACGGTTCATTGAAGTCCAGATATGAGCCAGGATTGCATCGAGCCTAGAAACTCGGAGTGATTTGATGTCGTCTGGCAAGCTTGCTTGTGCAGCTTCTTTCATCCGCGTCAACTCAGCTGCCGTGAAACGTATCTGAACGTGATCGACCGGTGCGCTCATGTCCCAAGTTGGCCAAGGGGGATACGTTGACGGGCTGAGTTCGGTCGTTTGCAATTCGTCCGGCGGTGGCATAGTGGCCAGTGAAGCTGGTCTGACTCCACGAGGATATCCTGGTGCATCCTCTGCCCACCAGTTGAATCGGTGCATCGGCAATGCTCGAGCCTTTGCAACGATTGTTGCGTCCGGGAGACCTCCTGGTGTGAGCCCCGCAATCTGGTCAAGCCGAATCGGATCAAAGACAGGTTTGAACATGCTGAGATCATTGGTTGCGGCAATATGGCCCAGTAGAATCTTCGACCTTGTTGCCCAAGAGTACATGAAGTTCATCAAACATATAGCATCTGCGAGCGGATGCGAAATCATGGCGCTGATCCCAAAGCCTCCGCACTTGAACGATGTCAGCTGAACAGCCATGGAAGGTAGCCCGTCGATAGCATCCAGAGACATGAGCGCAATCTTGGTTTTTGGCAAGAAGTCGCTTTGCTGGAAGCGCGAGGCGTTCCACTCTTTCAGATTCGTCGCTCTCTTAGCCCTGCTGGGGACTATATCGCTGAGCTTTGAGTCATGGGTGGCGATGGAAAGCTCAACCCCGGGATCTCTGGTCGAGCCATACGCAACTACTAGCCGGCCAAGGTGTCGCGGCACTGCATCGTCTTTAAACTGCTCAGGTGTAGCCCATTGGAGCTGGCCTGCAAAGTGCGGATAATCGTTTAATGTTTGACTAAGTGCGTGGCCGAGGTTCTCGAAAAATTCGGTATGTGACAACTGTGATGTTTTCGGCTTGTCGTAAAGCCAAATCGCAGCCGTAGGTGTGAAACGAGCGACTGTCGAATCAAGTATTGAGAGTTTGGAAACGACGGGCCCGGGGGAAGGTGAGTTGCGTAATATTCTCCGAGTTGCGTCGATGCTGCAGTGTTGTGCAGCGCTTGTGGTTGCTGACATTGTTTATTCACTTAGTTGGCGATTGCTGTGGGAGGCTTCGAATGGTGCAAATATCTCACTGTGACATAAAGTGAGCTCTACTCGAGTTGCCAAGCAAGCCTACGAGCGAGCAAGATGCTGCGTGCTTAATAGGTCCAAGTCTTCAACGCGCACAGACAAGACGCTAGAGCCGAGAGACGACATGGGTGCCCGTTCGAGGTTCGGCGAGTAGTTGATCTGGGTCCGGTATGATTCATTCTGCATCATACCTGAAGTCGACTAGCTCATCACTTGTTGATTGGGCGTTGAGTCTGATATGGCGCGCGGGAGGGCCCTGACCCCTGTTGGTCTCACTGCGACATGACCAACGAAGTGTTCTAGCGTCTAAGCGAGCTTCTGGTTGATGCATGTCAGATCACAAGAACCCGTTCAAGCTGCTGTGCCTCACGTAGCTTGTTGATGATGAGCTGGATGAGAGGGGAACACTTGTTGTTATCTATGCTACTGCTAGATGTGTGCTCGTTTCTGTATGCTCGCTGAATCATGAAGACGAGGTTCAACCATAGCTTGGGAATGACACGGCAGAGATGCGAGTTCATCGAATTTGCGCCGGCCTAGCTGAGTAGGAGCTTGACAGTGATGTGGCTATGTGCTCGATGGGGGTTGCAGCAGGATCAGCTGGGTGCTTCAATGATTGATGAAAACCTGTGAGAGTCGTGTTTGAGGATCGGCTGAACCTCGAGAGCTATTTCAATTTTTCAAATGCTGTTCCGCATGTCACTAGCACAATGCGCAAGCTTGCTAGATTGGTAGTTCACCAATGTTTCTGAAGAAAAAATTGCTAGCATGGAGAAGTCTTGTATGTGAAATACTAGAATAGCCAAGGCAAACTTGTACATAAGCAAGACAGATATTTCCACGGAATCCTTCGCTCGAGGCATGGTCAGATGGTCGGGCTCAATGTGCTGCGAAGTCAGCTTTCTCACACCGGTCTTAGCTGGCGGAGGTCGCGAGTGAAGTGTTGCCTATTGATTTATCCGACGTATACGACGTATCTTATCATAATCAAAAGCTGATTGGAAACTTAGACGCGCACTCAACCGCAAAGAGTGTTCCAGCGGCTGCGCCAAAGACCCCAGTCAAATGCCTCGTACTTTAAGGGAAAAAGGCGGACCAGCAACCGCAGACGATATCATTTGCGCGAGCGGCTGGATACTGCCAGATCGTGTGGGCTGTGTTCCTGGGACTTATCAGTGGTGGCTGAGTACGGTATAGAGACCAAAGCTTGTGGATATCTAGGTTGCCGAGACATCAGCTCTCATATTTCATGCCCGACTCGAAAAGGAAAGGACTGATTGAGCGTGGGGAGGACATGTGCGCGGTGAAAGTGGCACACGTAGTCTTTTGATGCAACCCCATGCCAGGTTAAATATACGTGACGTGTTCACTAGGTGTCCTGACCTATCGGATCGATCGACCTATGCAAAGAATCCTATTACCACCCTTCGCTAGATACATCAAAGGTGGCTGCTCCCGACTTGACGGCTATCTAGCCGGCGGCACGGTGATGAAAGTAAGCTCAAGACCGTAGTCTAGTATGAAGCACCCATTGAGATGGTATAGCCGAGGGTGGTCAGATATCAGTGGTTCTCAATGATATTACCACCTTGACCTGCAGCAGTTCTTCCCAATCAGGAAGATTGCTTTGCCCATCTATTTAGGGCCGAGCCGCCTGGAGTCAACCGTAAATGCTCGCTTCAGTCGTCCCCACACTCCAAGCCATGATCGCGATACCCAGCAGCACTCTAAATGGATGCCACGTCTCGTGCGATAGATGCACACGTGCGGCGGGAAGGCTGGGGGCCCTTCCATCCATGCTACCTAAGGTCCTTCAGGTCGCAGCTCGCTCTCCTCGGACCAGAATGCTGTGCTCGCACTCCCCAGCCCCCCCCCCCCACCCCACCGAGATCAAGTGCAGTCTATAGTAGACGCAGACACCTGTCGCCCAGCCACAACCTACACTATGCACGCATCTTTTCTCCGGAAGAAACTCGTGGGGTAGCCTAAGTTGTGCACCCTTCATAGGGCTGATGTTGTGGGACAGAGATGATGCAAGGTTGGTGGGCAGTGCTGGTAAGGTGGCACTGCCCTTACGTCGGGCGCGATGCAGCTTAGAGGTTGTCTGAAGATCGTGACTATTTGTCTATTCTCAAAGCATCAGAATTCTGTCTCAGTCAGTATATATCAAGGCCAGTTGCTTCTCGACATTGAACATGGGTTCTCAATACTCGTCATCACACACCACATTTCAGACATCTTCTTCTCTTCTGTTCTTTGGATTTTCTTTCCTACTCCTCATACTCCGCACAACTTTTTAATATCTCATTCTCTTGTACTCGTTATTCCAAATGCCTATGCTCACTTCTATCCGCAGCCGCTCAGGCTCTCCCCCGGCTATGCCCAGCCCTGAGCTCAACAGCCGTTCTTCTTTCCCAATTCAATCACCTGAGATTGATAACATTCAGTTTCCGCGCTCTTGGGAAATGGCTTGGGAGGCAGCGGGCCAGACCAACTTTGAGCGCGCGCAAGCTTTTCTGTTCTTCTACCGTGGAGATGACGCCTCCACCAACAGCGAGCTCCGATCCATCGCAGCAAATCCCAAGCATCGAGATGTCGCCTCTCTTGCGGTTTCAGTCCAAATAAATGTCTTTGGCAATCGTCATTCGACTTTCAACACTACCTCGCTTTTGCAGTGGATGCGCTTCGTGCTCATCAAGAGCCAAGCTCTTACTTCCTCCAAAACGAATGCTGTTCGTGATTTCTTTTTTGATCCGTCGGTCGCCCGTAATTTACCTCAACTCCCACAAGACCCAATTGTCTATCAATACCCAGCAGCCCCTCTCAAAATCATGATCATTGGCGGAGGCCCCACAGGCCTGGCTTCCGCAATTGCCCTCGCCGAGAAGGCCGGACCCAGGGTTGAGGTCCATCTCTACGAAGGCAGATGGATTCAGCAGCGGGGTAGCTCCTTCGTCAGCTACCCACCGAAGGCCCGTCGTCGCGACCAGGTAGTCACGCTTCAAGACACCGTGACAGACTTGATGAGCGATAGAACGAGACAAGCTGTCTTTGGTGGGAATTCCGAGCGTGTTTGGCCCGGGTCCAGCAACCTGCAGATACGCAAGCTCGAAGACGGTCTCTTGCGACGAGCACAAGATAGCCAATTTCGTGGCCTCATCTTCCTACATGCCTCGCAGGTCAGACAGGACAATCTCTCGGAGTACGGCGACTTTCACCTAATGCTTGGTGCCGACGGAGCTGGTTCATGGCTCCGCAGTGCTTACTTCCCGGGACAAGAAGAAGAGGTTGGAAAGAGCTATGCCTTAGGAGTCGCTTTTGATCGACCTCGTGGCCTCCCTTTCTCACAGCCCATCAACATCTTCCTCACCATGGGTCAAACTCGCTATCTCCTCAATGCCAGCGACTTTGATGGCACTGGATACCTCAACATGCAGTTGACCGAGGCTGAGTGGCACCAGATGGTCTCGGTCGATGGCCATCCTTGCACATTCGGTCGACCAAGTTGCCTGAAGGTCGATGACTGTCTGCCTCATGGCTTCGAGGAGAACCAGGTCTTTGCACCATCTCAGCAACCTGACAGCCCGCTGTGGAAGGCGATACTCGATGGTCTGGAGCTTTACGGATTCAAGCAGTGCGAGGTAAAAAATATTGTTCGCATCCCCATTGTTGTACGCAGGATCAACAAAGCCGTCGAGCAGGTTCCGCAGGGCGACTCTGCAGCCCTGCGCCGACCCCATGGTCTGGTTGCCGTGGCTGGAGACGCGGCAATGACGGTGCACTTTTGGCCTGGTAGAGGCGCGAACTCCGGCATGAAGGCAGGCATCGCTTGGGCCGATGAAGTTGCTCGCGCTCTCTTCCACCGCCAGTTCGTTGGTCTTCAGACCTCTTCGCTGGGGATGTACGACGACTTTCTGCAAAAGCTCCAAGAGCGGGAGCACGGCGGTCGCAGCTTGCCCATCGTCAAGCAGACCGGCGATCCTGACATGATGGCCTGGTTGATGCGCAACGCTCGACTTATCCCACAGCACGTGGCAATGGAGTGGCTCGTCGGCCAGATGCGTCGCGATGGCGTCCGCATTCAGAGGCGGGCCGACTGGGCTTTTGAGCAGATCAACAACCTCGAACCGCAACTTCGGGAGATCCTTGAGAAGATGGATGCCGTTACCATCCAGGAGATGGCCGCAACGTTCCCCTGGCCTACGCGGGAGATGGCTGGGGCTGAAGTCCTCCCTGAGAGGTCTGTGGTTGACGCGTGCTTGAGTGGTCAGAGGCCGACGGAGATTTCGAAGGTTGAAAAACAAACAAAACCGAAAAAGCAAGACAAGAAGAAGAAGAAGAAGAGTGCAGAAATCTCCGTTTCCGCCTCTGAGATTTCACCGGCATTCCTGGCTAGCCTAGCGACTCATAACAAGCCAGCTCAGCGGTCTTCTTGGCGTTCATTCAGCTTCAGTAGAACGCCTCAAGCTGTTCAGTCGTAGTTTTCTTATCAGGACGGCGGGCTTGCGAAAGACTCAAGGGACTGAAAGTTGTTGACGGTCTGGTGGCTATTCTCTGACAATACGGCAACAGTAGGTTGAATTTACTCGCGGATCAAAATCTGGAACTCTGGGAGGGAATTTTGGCTGGCGTACGGATAGTTGGACTGTGCTTAGCATCGCATTGGAATTCAATGGAGTCGCCCTACATGAAGTTTAGCAATAAGAACAATTGAATGAGCTTTTATAGTCAATTTGATCAAATATTTGCTGTTTCTTCTAACTTCGAAGTTGTTCTCAATGACAAAATCGTTGATGTAACTCACAGGTCACATGTCAATATCGAGCGGTGTAAGTGTTGTCTTGATCCCCCTCTGGTACACAGCCTTCCTTGAGAAGAACGATACATATAGGTTCCGCTTTGACCAAGCAGTTGGCGGTCCAGTTTGCTTGTCTCAAGGCCCAAAGTGCAAATCCGCGCCAACACAAGGCAGATTCACCACGCCAAATCTAGCCAACCACTCGCCGCAGCAGGCCAACCACTATGCGGCCAGCCCCAATATCTTAAATTGCTGCGGTGCTGTTGGAGGAGGCCTGGCGCCAAACCATGTGCCACAGGATCGGCCTCTTTCATTCGCTGACGGCAATGCAGTGCAACCAACTCGTTCGCCTTGAAGCCCTCAAGGCTGCGTGACTTCACCGCGTGAACAGCTTTACTTAAATAGACGCAGTTGGCACTCTAAGAACAATTGATTGAATTTTAGGTCACGTACGAGTTTCTCCCGATCGCGTCTCACAGAAATCGGTGAGTGTTCAACATGTCCAACGCAGACAGCCAAGGACCGTTATCGCTGGAAGAAAGGTGGCAAATGTGCAAAAGTCAGGATGACCACAAGGCTTCCCTCATCGAGGTATTTTCGTACTCGTTATCTGGTTCATGTATGATTTGACAGGTAGCTGATCGGCTCAATTAGGATTTGTTCTCCCACATTGCAGAGCTTTCCGACAAGCTCTCCGAGGTTAAGATGGAGCTCAAGGAAAAGAAGATGCTGGTGCGGTCTTTGTTTGATACCGATGACAAGAGCAAAGATCAGATCGGAAGGTTGCAAAACGAGAAAGTATGTTGTACACCCTGCTTCACCAGCCAGAAAAGCGCTGACCCAGCCAGGACAAACACTGTTTTGCAATGATCCTCATTGACGGCGATTGTATGCCAGTAAGTCAGAACTTTTCAGCCTTCTTGCTTCCCATCAACCGATATCTCAGTTTTCTGATGACTTGGCAAATAATCAGTTCCTGGGTGATCTTATTGAGCAAGGACTCGAGGGAGGCAAGAAAGCTGCAAGCCTTTTGCGCCTCGCCGTTTTTGATGAGCTGAAAGCCATTGACCCCTGCCTTCCGCATCACCTGCAACTTGCCGTCCGCGTTTACGCCAATATGAAGGGTCTGGCCAAGACTTACACCGAGATGGGCGTTATCCCAGATCCGAGCGTTTTGGATGATTTCGTCCGAGGTTTCAACATGTGGAACGCAATGTGCGACTTTGTTGACGCGGGTAATGGCAAGGAGTGTTCGGATGAAAAGTTGAAAGGTAAGTGAACTTACCAAAGCATTCGAGGGGCGACAACTAAAAGCTTCCAGCAAATTTTGAGTCCAGTGTGTCGGATGTTCACTGTCGACATGTTTTGTTTGGTGTCTCGGCAGACAACGGTTACGCTCGCCTATTAGGGTCGTACCTCGATAACGATGAGATCCGCAAGAAGATCGTGCTTCTCGAAGGACCTCCATTTGCGCAGGAGCTAGCCGGCATCAAAGACCACTTCCGCGTCGCTTCTTTCAACAGGGTTTTCAGGCGTCAGAAACTAGTCAACAACGTCAAGCGCAAGGTTTCATACAACATCACACCACCTTCGACGCCTTCGCCCAACTACGCGTCAGCAGCTGCAGGAGCTCCATCGATTTTTGCTGGAGACCTGTCAGTACGTCAGCAAGTTACGGTTGACCCCAGGACGACTTTGCCCCCTTTAGGACAGGTGCTTCGGAACAAGGCCGGGCAACGAGTTGATCTACCACTCGATTTCACCCACCAAGCATTCATCCTGATGAAGAACCGGAAGTTGTGCAACAGCTTTCACCTTTTGGGTAGATGTCCCTACAGGGATTCTTACGGGAAGTGTTCGCACGAGCACCGAGGCAGGTTGAGCCCGAAAGAGTTACAGATTCTTTGGGCCGTCGCTCGTCAGTCTCACTGCCATACAGGTCTCAGCTGCACCGATCCAAATTGCGTATTTGGCCATCAGTGCCCTCGCGAGAGTTGCAATGGGGCGAGCTGTCGTTTGAGATTCCCGCTAGAGTTGCATAACATTGACAAAAGACCTACTCGATGAGGCTTGGGAGCGAACGTAGTATTGGCGCCTCCGTAAATGTCTGCTTGCTCTGCGTTAAGTGCGTCACAAATCTGGACGGGTTTCATCAATGAGCAAGTTACTAGGACATGGAAATCAAGTTATGAGTGCTTCTGAATGAATCTCAGAGTCTATCAAAATGTCTAAGGGTGTAATATCTGAGATGCGCTCTATGCAATCAAATCCAACGTGAGATACATATACTCCAAACCTCAAAGAGATCCGTTGGAGGGCGGATCAAAGCTTCTTTGCCATAATGTTATCAGTTTGGATTACTGACCCAATGGCAAAGTCATGGGTCCCACACTCCTGATACCCCCATTTCCCGTACGCCTTTTGCGCCCGAACATTTTCTTCCCAGACGCCCAACCAAATATGCTTGAACCCTTGTTCCCTAGCCATATCTTCTAACTTGTCTGCCAAAAGCTTCGCAGCGCCTGTGCCTTGCGCCTTCGGATACATGTAAATTCTCTGTAGCTCAACAGTACCGTCGAGATGTGAGATACATGGCTCTGACGAGCCCCGGGTGAGCATGGCGAAGCCCAGAATGTCTCCAGTAGGATCAACTGCGAGTATTGTGTCTTTGTTTGAGTCGTCGAGATCTTTTGTGATGGCTTCGAGGCTGTACGACTCCTCTAGGAACGCTTGGAGCTCATGCGGCTCGACTGAATGGCCGAATGTGACCGTGAAGACATGGGTGGCGAGTTCTGAAATTGCTGTGGCGTCGTCAAGAGTTGCTGGCCTTAGTGTGGCCGTCATGCGAACACCTTCCTGGACATTGAAGGACTTTGCCATGGTCGATGTAGTCAAGGTTGAGCACAAATAGTAGTGAATCGGGATATGTGTGGCGTTACGTGGCGTGCTTTTCTGGTGCAATTGATGGCCCACACCGATGGCAGATCTGATCGGATGGGTCGGATTACTTCTCAAGCCCGGTAATCTGGTTCCAACGCCCTTTTGTACGGTTCCAAGATGTCGCAGACTTGCTGTCATCTTCATTTGACCCTAGCCAGAAGACTTTCCCAAAATCGATGCTTCCGGAAGACACGTCGGTAAAACGCTAAAGTCCCACTGACAGGGCGCGTCGAGCCGCGTCGGCTGTTGTCTCCGTGCGGCTACTAGAGGAAAGTCTCGCCTTTGTTAGGGCGCCTTGTTGTCAAAGCCACAGGTCAAGAAGCAAAATGATTGGTTGCATTTGCTCAGGAGTCTCCATCTAGCCTGCGCCCTTGGCACGACACCGGTCATGACCGAAATCTGCACTCGATTTGTCTCCATCGCATCAACAGAACCAGATGTTCTGGACAATACTCGAAAGTGACGTATCCAGGTGGACGTTCTCCCGAGTCTTTGATTTACTTGATGCTTCAGCGCAGAAATTTCAGGCGCTAAATATTACTCTGCACGTCGATTGACCCCCCTTTATCATGACTCAGTCTACATTCTCAGGTGAGTCAGGTCCGAGTTCAAACATTCAGTGATGAAGCAATATCGATGAAATTGAAGTCTAAGGTATAAACTACGGGAAATTTTGCTAGATGAACGAGAAAACAGAAACTGAAGACTTAGCTTGATTGATGTTACCCATTG
The DNA here is from genome assembly GCF_030867785.1 of Colletotrichum acutatum. Taxonomy (NCBI): domain Eukaryota; kingdom Fungi; phylum Ascomycota; class Sordariomycetes; order Glomerellales; family Glomerellaceae; genus Colletotrichum; species Colletotrichum acutatum. Next base: position 9,809 of record NW_026849192.1, read on the forward strand.
AAATTCCAGCAATCCCATTTGCTTAGGCGCGTTCCGACTTTTCCTCCGTGTTCTTCTGTCTCGTGCCAAAGATGACAATACCACACACAGCAGCACTTGAAATCGCAACGAAGAGAGCACTCACTGTGGAGAACCAACCCACGCCAATGCCCTGGATACCTGGAAGTACCACAGCCGTACCGATGGCAGCAAAAGTGTACCTGATGAAGTAGTTACCAGCTAGTAAAATACCGTCAGCTTGTCTGTCACTTGGCCGAGGGGGGAAAGTTCAGCATGCTTACCCATAACTTCAGCTGCCCTCTCTCTGAAAACATCTAAACAGTAACTGTTAAGACACGGGAAGCAGACCATCTGCGCAACGCCTTGCAAGAACATGCAGATAACTGGGAGTGGGATTCCGCCCTTAGCCCTGTCAATTGCCCATCCGTAGATGATGGTGGTCGCCGGGATGACAACCCCGAGCGCGATGAAAGCACTTCGCAGACGGTCTTCCGGAATACGCCGTCCTCTCTTAGCGATCCACTTCTTCACGGTGTAGTCGGCATATCGGCCGCCAAAACAGGTACCGACGAGATATCCTGCTCCAGGTGCCAAGAAGAAGAATCCTGACTGTAGAGGGGAGGTAAGGTGAAATCTCGGGTTGATAACGTAGCGAACTGGTGTCAAGAGAACCTGCATATTCCACAGGACAGACGATGCCGCAACACCCTGGGTGCATAGTCAGCTGATGATACACATTGGTGAAGGGCCTTACCGCCGTAGACTGTAGCTCCATGTCCACTAGGACGGTCGTTGGTTTACCGTAATCGGTCTAGTGAACACCTCCAAGGCTCGTTGATGACGAAAGGGCGAGGAAGACTCACCACAATGAGGATCTTGGGGTATCGAAATAAACTGATGACTCGGAACGGATTCGCCCACTCCCAGATCTGGCCCATCTTCTCTCTGGTCGTCATACCCTCCAATTCTTCAGACCACTTTCCGTGACTTGTTTCTGGGAGGAAGGCGACTGCCAGGACCATAGCAGCGCCACCGAGAGCACCCTGGAACCAGAAAAGAGATTTCCAGGTTGAGTACGTAACAATGACACCTCCGATGAAAGGACCAAGGGCAGGCCCAATGCTTATGAACAGTCCATGTATCAGCCATGAATATTCGGTCGACCAGATAACAGAGTGGGAAGAGACTTGGACTCACAGGGTGCCTCCAAGAAACCAACCCAATGCCGTGCCACGTTCAGTCGGGCGATAAATGTCACTGAGACAGGCAGACCCAACGATGAGGAAAGAGGTTCCGGCAAATGCAGTGATTGACCGGAAAATAAAGAAAGCTGGCAGATTGGGGGAAACCGCTGTAGCCAGTGAAAACGCGCAGAACAACACTGTCGATATAACGAAGATCTAGGACATTTAGTTCAAGTGTAGGGCGAGATATATGCCAAATTGGCCGATTAAGAGCTGGCTGCAACTATGATACATGATGGTGGAATGTACAAAGGTGGTTTTGCTTACCCATTTTCTGCCGTAGACCTGACTTAATGGGCCCCAGAAGAGAACACCGATGCCCATCATTAATAGGAAAAGAGCATTGGTAAAGTTGATGACAGTTCCAGTCGTGTTGAAAGCCGCTGCTACCTCCGGCAGCGCTGAGAGCACGAGCAGTGAAGCCAGGTTGATGCCCAAACCACCGAAGGACACGATAGCTGTGATGAGTCGCTTGCGACCGGGTGTAAAGCGATCGTAAACTGTCTCATCTTCACGGTACGAGTATGGTCGGCTGGGCGTTTGAGCAATGATGTTCACACCCTTCTCGGCGTTGGAGGTCCTTAACGCCAGCAGGTCGGGAGGAAGCTCGTCCTTCCTTGTGGGAACCTCTGACAATGTGTGTTCAGACATAATGGACATGATGACGGTGATGATTCGAACATGGAATGCAAGCAACAGTAGCGGAGAAGCTGTATTGACAACTTGAACTTCAACTAGGCAGCTGATGAGAGCAGAGGTTGACAAGAGAAAGCGACAGGGGTTGCCAAGGAAAAGTGTCCACCAAAAACAAAAATAACCAGTCCTGAATTGTTCCGATTTTCTGAGGGGGGCGAAGCGCCGTATATAAAGCATCAAAACCGTACCAGAAAAAATGTCAGAAAATTCTCGGCTGCATACTTGGCCACCTCGGGATAATGATTCCGAAGTCGGGCACTGGGACTATCGCCTCCGAAACGCCTTCAAGGACATCATCCATGGTCTTTGTGAGAAAAATGCCCCTAAAACCAGCAAAAAATGTTTCATTGGGCCCCCAGTCTTTGAACCTGTATGCTAGCGGAGCGTCTCCGCAGCGGGGAATATCTGCAACCTTTTACGTCTGTCACCTCCACTTCAGGTTGGAATCAGGTTTCGATATTGGACAAGGGCAACGACTTGGAGCTCCACTGAGGCTGCATGTGTCTTATCTAACATCATTCTCCAGGTCGGAACAGTCTGGGCCACCTTGGAAAATACGGAAAGGAGCCGGGGCCGGAGCGTGGGGGTTCGCCTGGCATATCTGGCCGCTCTTGTCGGCGCCGCTGAACCGGCGCAGGGCAAGAAGGCCGAAATCGCAGTCCCCGAGGTCGGCCGGCTTTGAGGCCTCCGAGAGCCGTTCGAGGGCCGGACACGGGTCCGTCTACAGCCGGAACGTCGCACAACGTAATGGTGCAGGAGCATGATACACCGCCAATCCCTGAAATGAATAGCGACAAACTCATTCATTTGCTGTAAGGGATCTCATCAAATTACCGCTACATCGTGTTTGCGCCCGCTAGAGGCGTAGTACGACAGTAGCTCCGATTCTCGGAGCAATGAGACCCGACCTAATAACACTTGATCTGAGTCAAGCAACTTGACTGCTTTCACGGACCTTGATTTTAATCATTCAATCCTCGGCAAAGAATTCAAGTGAAAAGAACTTTAGATTTATTCAATCTCCTATTCTTGCAAACTTGTAGATCATCATGGAAAAAAAGTCTTACTGCATTGGCTTTAAGGCCTCTGATGACTAGAATTCTCCCTGGTAGCATAAATTCTCGCCTAAAGTCTACGGCCACATTTCGATTGTCGAGTGCCTTCATCTCGTCTTCCAATCGTACTCCAAGCTCCAGGCGTATGCGACTCGATACACGTCCTCTTCATGCCACCACTTGCCAATAACCTGCATGCTCACCGGCAGTTTTGTTCCCGAATCTTTCAGAGGACCTTCCTCAATCGGCAGCATACCAATCGGCATAGCCAGAACCGGATGGCCTGATTGATTGAATGGGGCGGTATTAGCAGTCAGCCCGACTTGCTTTCCAATTTTCTCGAGCGGGGACGCGTCATAGGGAGTATGAGAATTGGCAACGTAGGGTAAGTTCGGCGTTACCAAAATATCAAACTCTCGCAGAGCATTGTCATAGTCGTCTCGCAGCTTTCTGCTGAGATTCGTGGCCTTGCCGAGCAACCCTGGGAACGCTGCTTGCGCGTAGACACCGTTGAGATAGATGTTCTTTGACGAAACGTACGCGTTGTCCCACTGTTCCTGGGTAAGATTCTGAAACTTGTCTGTCAAGTCGGTCATGATGTGGCCCCTCCTGCCGAATGCGAGGTTTCTCTTGGCCAGGTACCCTCCGCTCTTGCTGATTGCAGTCCAAACGGCTGCTCCCTTGGAGTGAAATGGAACGGAAACTTCTTCTACGGTCGCCCCGAGATTCCGGAAACCCTGAATAGCAGCCTCGACACAAGCCTTGACGCGCGGTTCCACGGACGGCTGGCTCATGCCTTCTACCAAAATGCCGATTTTCACCCCTGACAGATCTTTCGGGTTTGTGAGCATCGTCAAGTTATCGTAGTACTTGGGAACGTTGCCTGCGCTCGGCGCCGCGAATGATCTGTCATCGATGTTGTCGTTGCCCGCAATGACCTGAAGCATCAACGCGTTGTCGAGAAGTGTTCGTGTCATGGGTCCGACGTGGTCATTGGTAGGCTCATTCGAGCCGCAAGCGGTGTAGGGTACAAGTCCAAAGGTTGGCTTCAATCCGTAGAGACCGCACCATCCGGCAGGGACGCGGATCGAACCGCCTTGGTCAGCGCCAAGAGCCATATCCACATCTCCGTTGGCGACGAGGGCCCCTGAGCCACTTGAGCTGCCCCCGCTGCTGTAGCCTTTGGCATAGGGGTTATGTACATGCCCAGTCGAAGAAGAGCTGCTTGTAGCGGAATGACACATGTTCTCGCATACGGACTTTCCAGAAATTATTGCACCGGATTTTAGCAGCCTTGTGACACACGTTGCGTCGGTGTTCTAGTTAGGTTAATACGTGTATGACTGATGTGACCAGAACACTGTTGAGCCATGTTGATTTGCTTACTGGAACATAGTCTTCGACAAAGTCGGTTCCAAGAAGCATCGGAACGCCCTTGACTGCGATGTTGTCTTTGATGGCTATTGTTCTGCCTGCCAGCAATCCTCCAGCTTTGGTCTTGTCCTCTACTCGGCATCTCCAAGCCCAAGCACCCAAAGGATTCTCCGAGACATCTGGAAATCGAATGTCCTCTCTTGGAAATCTTTCCTCGTCTACTGGAGGCACATAATCTGCGATGCAGATTGCTATTAATATGCCTCCAACCAAGATTTGGACATGGAACCTACCAGGGAGTGACATAAGACCCACTACAGACTCATGAAACACGGCTAAAAGCCTTTGGTATTCATCTTTTTCGTCCGGCCTGATAGTAACGCCCAGTGCTCGTAAGCTGTCATCCAGTACTTCTGCTGTCACTGGATTTGCCTTTTCTATTTCCAGTGAGAAGACGGACATGCTGTCAGTATGGCTGAAAGGTGAATAAGATTGATGAGGTTCCAGATCAAGCTGGGAAATGGCTTTTACACATAGGCTGTGGTCCGTTGCTGACTGGGCATCTCAAAAGGCGTCAAATGTAATTTCTTATGTGTGGCTTAGGTCGCGTGAACCGTACCAAGATAAGTAAGTCAACGTCGGGACCGTTGGCCAACCTGCCTATCTCGATCGGCCTGCTTAGAAATGACTTATCTTAGCGTCTTCGGGCGTCCGAAATTCCATATAAGTTTTCGAGCGATCGGAGGGAATGGACCGGACCGGTAGTAAAAGGCACCTTAGGTGCTTAGTTATTCCCCGCCATCGCCTTATCTCATCTAGGATCTCCGGAATACCCCGCTTGGTATCAAGCATATCGCGATAACGCTTGATTGGCCTCGGCGAACCAATCTACATCCAAGAGCCTTACCTTGAGCTATGTGTATATCATTAGTGCGTATTTACGCATTTACGGTTCTTTGAATATCTCATGCGCTAGCTCAAATAGCCAGTAAACGCGACTGTTTCGCATTTTTTCTGGTCACTGGATTCCATCATCAACCACACAATTAGTCTCTGCTCTCACCAAAATGGTACATGTTGAAGAAAGCTTGCAGATACCTCGGGACTTTGAGGGCGAGTCTGTTGTTACTCTCAGCATACTCACAATTACTAATACAATAACACTTAGGTTTCGGCGAGGACGGCTTCGATCCAAAATGGCCAAACGGTGCTCGTATCGCCGTTTCTTTCGTCCTCAACTATGAGTATGTTGATTTTCACGAACACTCGGGCTTTCGTCGTTACTAAACCTAAGTGTAGGGAAGGCGGAGAGCGAAGCACATTGGATGGAGATCCTTTCTCGGAACCTTATTTATGGGAAAAAGGCGCATCTGGTGGCTATAAAGAAGGCGCCAGGTATCTGAATGCTGAGCAAGATTTTGAGTATGGTAGTCGCTCGGCCTCTTGGCGTCTCATTCGTCTCTTCAAAGAGTTTGGCTGGAGCTTCACTACTTACGCTGTTGCGTACGCGCTCAAGCGCAACCCCACCTTTGCAAAGGCGCTGGTCCGAGACGGCCACGAAATCGCTTGTCACGGACTCAGATGGCTGGACATCTGGAACTACTCGCTTGAGGAAGACAAGGAGTACATCAAGCAGAACATTTTGATGCTGAAGGAAATATCAGGTGAGATGCCCGTCGGCGCTTACTTTGGCCGTGGTACGCCCAATACCCCCTCGTTGTTCCCGGAAGTATGGAAGAGCCTAGGCGGGGAGTTTCTCTGGTCCTCTGAATGCTACAACGACGATGTTCCTTACTGGCTTGACTTGCCATGGGAAGAGAAGTTGCCAGAGGAAAAACGAGAAGGCATGCTTCTCATCCCTTACAACTACGATTGTAACGACGGAAAGTTCCACATGTCGCCCGGCTTTGGCAGCTCTGTTGCGGAGACGTATGAGCAGTATTTGAAGAACACCTTTGACTGCTTGTACAGGGAGGGCGGCAAGCTCATGAACATTCCATTGCACACACGCATCATTGGCAAGCCAGGTAGATCGGAGGCTTTGAGGAAGTTCATGAAGTACGTTGCGGAGAAGGAAGGAGTTTGGGTTACAACGAGACGAGACATTGCTAAACACATGAGAGCAGAGTTTCCATACAAGCCAAACAGGGAGTGGATGAAGGGTAAATGAAACAAGTGTATTGCGTTAGCCTCAGGTAGTTTGAAAGTCAATTTTTGGAGACATCCGAAGAATCTGTTGATGATCACATCATAATAGTACTATCCAACTCAAGATAAAGAGCCATTTTCGGCTTATCGAGACCGAAAACTGTCGTTTCGAAATGGTTGTCCAAAAGAGGAATGAGTCAATGATTTGAGAGTTATCGCGACGCCGAAGACAGCCTGAAGAACATGGCGAAACGACATCAATCATCGCGGTATTGCTTGCCGACTAACCAAGGCTTGATGTTGAGATCCCGAGACTTCATCCAGCTAGAGAGCTCCTTGCTGAGGCAGTCGAATGCTGAAAACGGCTAATTGACACCAGCATTGTCGGAGCATCCGATCGGAAGTGGCTGGTTAGAGAGTCGGACGTTATCCGAAGACACCCTAGCCCTGCACGGATTAGTCCCGCCCAACAGGCGACATCGGCAAATTGGAGGAGGATCCGACAAGTATGTAAATCGGATCTCCGCCCCTATCATCCGAACGAAGTTTTCGGGGTCTCCAGCACAACAAATCTTGGCATCAAAGTGCGGGCATGACGTCCGAAACTCAGTACTCGGTATCACCGCCCCTGGCGACGCCCGGGACCGTAGCTGTGAACCCCCGGAAGAGGGGCAGGACTGCGTGTACGAGATGCAAAAGTCGTAAGCAAAAGGTACTTACCCAGAGCCAATTATGATTGCACGTCGAACGTTTTCCTCTAATTCCAGCTTCAGTGTGACGACCAGTATCCTATTTGCTCCAATTGTCGTAAATCAGGAGCACAGTGTGATAAGGCAGATGTCGCCGACGAGGCTTCATCGATTGCGTAAGTAGTTGGTCGTTCAATGCCCATCCAGTTGACAAATTTCAATTCAATGTGTGTGGACTGAGCTCTGGTGCAGGTACACACGGGCTTTGGAAGAGCGAGTAGCTTTCTTGGAGAACAAGCTAGCTCAAATCCCTACTCCAGAAGCAACCGAAACTCCGAGGGAAACCGCAAGCAACTACTCGGTTCCATCGGGTAGAGACAAAAATGCCCTTAGTGACGTAGTAGCACACGTCTCGCTAGGAAACTTTGAGGCTCCAGCCTACGTTGGACCATCATCGGGACTCTCCCTAGCTCTGAACCTTGGCGAGATGGTTCAAGCGACTGTCTGGAATAAGATGTTGCCAGACATCCAGGATGGAACTGCGGGCAATCAGGCTAATTGCATCAATCCTAGTCCGAGATGCATCACAGTGGAAGATCTCCTGGCTCATAGTGTCAAGGAGCCTCCGAGTGATGAACAGGGGTCTCAGATGCTCAAGGCGTACACATCTCAGCTGCACTCCAAGTATCCCTTCCTTGAGCCCGAAGAGTTGTGGAAGTTGCATAGCGAGAGACTTACCCTGGCTGCCAAGCCAACGCAAACTCTTACAAGGATTGAACGCTTCGGTATCTTCAAGCTGTATCTTGTATACGCTATGGGGGCAACTTTAGTGCAACTGACTCAAAGGGGGCCAGTGTTCTCTCCAGAGGTATGCCTTCGACAACATTATCAACCACATGTATCATCGAAATTATTGACAAAATTCATCAAGGCTCTTTATATCACTGCTTTGCAACACATCTCAGCAGCCAGGGAATCAAGAACAGTCCAAAATATTGAGGCAATGACGTTGCTAGTGATGTTTCACCTTCGGTCAACATCTAGCCATGGGCTGTGGTACATGATTGGCCTAGCAATGAGAACATCAATCGATCTAGGCTTACATCGCGCGGCACACGAACAAAATCTTGATGGCCCTATTGTTCAGAGAAGACGCAGGCTTTTTTGGTCTGTCTATTCTCTCGAAAGAACCATAGCAGTTTCACTCGGCCGGCCTCTAAGCATCGCAGACAACCAGATCGACGTTGAGCTTCCTAATACCATAATAAATGGAAGCCCATCTGCTTCGGTTATCGTCGGAAACGACATTACGCTGGCACTTGTTCTTTTCAAGCTTCGCAGGATCGAGTCCAAGATTCATCACTCGGTCTATCGCACGGACAAGACTTTGGACGCACTCCGGCCCAAACTAGACCGGCTGCATCAGGAACTCAAATTCTGGCGGGACTCTCTGGCGGACTGGATTCCGGCAGGCCACTCAGATCTGAATTACGCGCTCCTGCTCTACAATCGTGCTCTCCGTCTTCTGATCCAGCCATTCCTGCCGATATTACCAGCAACAGACCCGTTCTACGGGCTGTGTATGCGAGCCGCGGGTGATATATGCCAAGCACATAAGAGATTACATCAGACGCTGGACTACGGCCACAGCTTCATCGCAGTCCAAACAGTGTTTGTTGCAGGAGTCACTCTTGTGTATGGACTCTGGACCCAAGGCAATGCTCTTTGGTCAGTGGCTTTGTCAAACGATATTAGAGCTTGCTCCCTGGTGCTCTTCGTCATGAGCGAGAGGGCCCCCTGGGTACGTAAGTACCGAGACGCTTTCGAGGTACTTGTGAATGCAGCTATGGAAAAGCTTCAGGATAACGAGGCTGGTCTTGCTGAGATGGCCTCGGCCCAAATGAGAGCCGGGAAAGCATCGGGTGCTACTGAGTGTTGTGGAATGCAGAATCCTGACCTTAGTGGGAACGAAACCACGACACGCCCGATTGACAGCAGTTCCAATCAGTTCTTGATGTCTGAAGATGGTGGGATAGCGGTGGGAGAGTTCGAGGGCGCTTGGCCGATGGTCGCAGAGCTTGCGAATTGGATTGATCAGGATACTGAAGGAGGAAGCCCTGTATGGATGCCGAATTTCGAGCTGTTGCAAAGCCTTTCAGGCACCTGGAACGAATAATGCGGCCATTTCACATTGATTACACAATTGGTACGTCATGGTATGGTGTTCAATGAAGGCATTGTCCTTAACTGCTCGTTCTTTGGCAGAAACTGCCGTTGCTCGGAAGGGGCCGTTGTAGCATTTTGATCATTTGCTGCAAATGTGGAAATACTGATTGATTTTGTGAGTCAAGTAATTGAAGATTCTCTACATTTCCAGTCAAAACTTAGTCTCGGGACAATGTGAAAAAAAGACAGTTGGATACAAACACACATATACTCAAGGAAAGGATGCTTTAGACCGTGTACTTCTCGCTGCCAGACTCGGCACCGGCGTTCTTCCCCATGGCCCTCTTGACTTCAGTCTCCTCAACAGAGTAAAACACTCCGCGAATAGTATCAACACTCTCCCCAGGAAGGAAACCCTCTGATGGCGCTATGCTCTCAAAGCTCATGCTTGTCTGTGACTCTAACTCTTGCGGGTACACCGGAATGGGCCAGATAAAACAGGCTACGTAGTAGACCAATGAACCCATGGCAAGAGAAAGCAGAAAGCCAAGCTTGTACATATTCTTGCTTGCCTGGTTGACTGAATTGGGGTCCAAATTCCCAGCAATGCCGTGTACAGTTAACGCAACACCAGCAACCCATGCGGCAACGGCGCGTAAATTCCATCCTTTGTAATACGTGTACGGAGCGCCTTCCACTTTCATGTACAGACTTGGGACATGGAGGTTTCCTCGACGGATAATCCAGTAGTCTACAATCATGATCTGGAACTCGTTAGTGCTCCAAAGCCATCTTGTAGATATCAGGAACATGTACTTACACCACAGGTTGGCATCAGGAAAATGGTGTATGACCCCAGGAAAGTGAGAAAGGAGCTAGCGCTGGCGATGATCTTCCACGGCACGCATAGAGGTGCAAGCAGGGCGCATATTACCTGACCCCTAACGATGTTGATATACCTTGGCCAAAGTCCGCTGGTATCGGCACCAACGGGTAGAGAATTTGAGCCAGCATTAGTCGCGATAATCGCCAAAATCATGCCCTGATACATCGATTAGCAAATGAAAAGGCGCTCTGGGTGATATGAATCTTACAGCGGAAGCGAAGAACATCCCAGCACGCGCTCCAGGACCCCAGAACTCAGTCAAGATAGCGTTGTAGAGATCCCAGACGTTCCAATAGCTCTTGCCAAGAACACCAGCAGCCGCGCTAGTTGTGGCACAGCTAAGGAACATGACGAGCACCTTACTGACCAGAATACCGATGGCTTGTGACCAGGTTGCCTGTGCTGGACGTGTAGCGTACCTAGCGACATCAGGTTGGTTGACCAAAATCGGGCAGAGCGCCGCCATGACGCTGTTGATAGCTTGGATCATGGGCCACACAAGTGCCGCGCCGCTTAGAGACTTTGCTCCAAAGTTGAAGCCACCCAGGCTCCCGCCGTTTGCATTAACTGCCCATCCCAGGACGCCGACTAGTCCTGCAGTTGTAGCCACTGACTTCACCACAAAAAGGTGTCGAAGGATAGTTGGGTGGATGAACATGACCGGGAACTGAATAATCCAGAAGATGAAGAATGCCAACAGATTCTTGGAAGTAATTCCCGCGCTTGCGGGTAGGCGGTTAGGAATATTGTTCCATCCGGATCCGAATATGGCTCTGAGCGCCACTGAAGTGAGCATGCCACCATAGAATGACTGAGTTGCGAAGTAGATGACGGCAACAGAGGCGCGCACGATGATGAATAGTTTTGCACCACTAACGCCAGCAGCAGCGCGAACGTATACGGGGAACCCGACATGATAGCGAGTTGCACCGCGGGAGTTGAGGATAACCACGACGCTGAGGATAGCGGAGCCGATCACAGCTGCGATCATACCGTGCCACCATTGCTGCGCGTTAATTGTCAGAAACTCCATGTCTTCATAGAGAATTGTAAGACAGAAACTAGAGTCGACGTACCAGGCCGATTGAGATGAGAGTTGCACCAAGATTGTAAGACCCCGGAGAAAATGTTTGGGTCAAGTAGTACGTGAAAAAGTGCAAAGCTGTCCAACTTCGGTGCTCTTCAAAGCAAAGTTAGCTATTTGCTTATCGAGTCCAGAGAAGTTCAAAATGACAACTGACCTGGAGGAGTAGGCAGCAAGTCTTCGTTAAAGTAAGCTGTACCCTCTTCGGGATGTTCTTTGGTTTGGATGAATTGTTTGAACTCTTGCCGAGATGAGCAGGCTCGTCTGAGCCTCATGAAGGACATCATTGTTGACAGAGAGCTGTTGAAACAATTTGAAGTCTCCTTGTCTTACCCTACAACTTGCTCAATTAGCACACATCACGAAGTTTCACGCCGAGTTGCGATTGTTTCGCCGTCAGTATTTATCAGATTGAGGTTGTATTGCCTTATCATGAAACCGCCTTTTTTTCTTGATGCCGCTATTCCATCTCCAATTCAGCCTTTCGATAAGAAATAGCTTAGCTGCCAAATTGGCACCTACTATCAGCCAGGCGAGCGAATACTCTCTGATAACATGATTTCCAGATGAGCGAATCATGCGGGATACATAGCGTCGGACATCCGCCGAAAAAGATAAGTGAGCCACATTGGCAACCAGCCGACGGCATCGGATGTTCCGACTAGCAAAGACTTTTGTGGAGACCATCGCTTCAAAACTTGCCGAAATCCCTTGTTGGTCTGGCCATGACGCACCCATTTTTTCAACAGTCAACGTTGAATTCGCCCCCCTTCAACTTTTCAGCCCAATTTTCTCACTGCCGAATCCGGAGCCGAGATGAGGCCGATTGACCAATCTTTGGCGGCGGTGATCCGAGTCTTGGCTCCTCCGGACGCTGGTATCCGCTCTCAACGTCGGATTGTCTCACGAAAAGTTTTCATGCGCTGGTTCTTCTACTCACAGTTTCAGCTGCATGTCGTTTCTGGGTTTTCTAATCATTTGGCCATAAGCTAAATTAATATTCTTTCTATCGAATCCCGTTCACTCTGTCCCAAGTAACTCGACTGGCCAGGGTTGCAGCATGAGGCGCGACCAGGAAACCACAAAGGCCGAAAAGGCTCTTCACGACCAGACAAACATCCTACCTCTGAAGAAACTCCTAGTTGTCTTTGCAACTCTTGCAGTCACTTTACTAGTCTCATTTATCGACCAAAATGGCATCAGTATCACCTTGCCGACGATTGCTGCGGACCTCAACGCGGAGGACACAATATCATGGGCGGGTACGTCATCGCTCATCGCCAACACGACATTTCAAATGCTCTACGGGCGCTTCTCAGATATTTTCGGTCGAAAGGCCGTCTTCTTGAGTGCCATCGGTCTTTTGTCAATCGCCGACTTGCTCTGCGGGCTTTCGCAGAATGCGACAATGTTTTACATCTTCCGTGGCGTTGCAGGCATCGGCGGAGGCGGTATCACGAATCTCGCCATGATCATTGTGTCCGATGTTGTTACTCTGGAACAAAGAGGCAAGTACCAAGGAATCTTGGGTTCAATGGTTGGTTTGGGAAACGTCCTCGGACCATTTCTTGCTGCAGCCTTTGTTGAGAGGGCAACATGGAGGGCGTTCTTTTGGATGCTCTCACCCCTCGGTGTTATTGTCGGTGTCATCTCATACTTCTTCTTGCCATCTAAGCCTCCAGATGACGACTTTATGAAGAGCGTCAAGAAGATCGACTATGCAGGCTCATTCACCTCGTCAGCCGGCGTTATTTTGCTGCTTATCCCCATTTCTGGAGGTCAGTTATTCTTGCATGAGACTCTTTCCTAGCCGTTGATAGAGCAACTACTCACTTGCTCTCACTAGGTGGCGCATATTTCCCATGGAACTCAGCAATGGTCATCAGCATGTTGACAATAGGAGCACTTGCTCTTGTGTCATTTGTAATTGTGGAGTGGAAGTTCGCCAAGCTTCCAATGATGCCAGGTAATTCCCGTCAATGAGAAAAATGGCCCCGAGCGCCGGCTAACAATACGCAGTCCCCATCTTCAAGAACAAAGTTGTTGTTGTCCTCCTGGCACAGTCATTCCTCTTTGGGGCAGCGTACCAGGGATACCTGTACTACATCCCGCTGTACCTACAGAACGCTCATCAGTTTTCTGTCATTCATTCGGCGGGAATCTACGTATCCCTGGTAGTTTGTCAGTCCGTATTCTCCATCATCTCGGGACAGTATATATCTAGAACACAGCGCTATGGAGAAGTAATCTGGGCAGGCTTTGGCCTCTGGACACTGTGAGTCGAAAACCTTTCCAATCCTAGCCAATAAGTTTGCAACTATCTGACAAACGACACAGAGGAGCTGGCCTCACACTCATTTTCGACCGAAATACCAAGCCTGGAATCATCGTCATTCCTCTGCTGATCATTGGCATTGGTGTCGGATTCATCTTCCAGCCAACGCTGGTTGCTCTGCAGGCGCACTCCATCAAGTCTCGCCGGGCAGTTATCACTTCGAATCGCAACTTCTTCCGATGCGCCGGTGGTGCTTGCGGGTTAGCCGTTTCTGCGGCAGTCCTCCAAGCAACTTTGCGAGCGAACTTACCTCCAGGCTTTAAGGGCCTCGCCAGCAGCACTTACTCGATACCGCAACTGAAGGAGCAAGATATGTCCGCAGTTCTCGACGCATACATGGCGGCCAGCCGAGCTGTTTTCATACTTCAAATACCACTCATTGGGTTGTGTCTGGTGGGCTGTTTGTTGATCAAAGATAGAGGCCTGCATTCAATTGAGGAGGCGAAGCCAGATGATACATCCAGTGAGAGTCGGGATGAAGAAATGGGAGACCCGAGTGAGAAAAGCTCACACGACGGCAACCACCACAGCGACGGGCAAGTACTGGCACAGCGCACTAGTGCACCGCAGCAACAAGTCGGGAGGCCGTGAGACTACATGTTCATTGCAAGATTGGGGCGAAAGACGAGATTAGGACAAATTGTGGACTAATAGATCATGACTAATGTGAAAATGATAGACTAATAGACGAAGGATTGGAGATGAACGTCAAAATACGCGTCGGCTATCAAAACTTATTGCTGATTGGACACCTGAAAACCATTCAAGGTGTGGGTAGAATAGCCGCTTGCACAACGACACCATTCTCTGGTGTCTCACAGCACCTCATAAGTGTCGGCGGAAGGTCAACCCCGATCGGGCCGGGCGGGGAGCGCAAGGAGAACTGCTCGAACGGCAATAAATCAGTATCCACTCGTTTGCGCCGCGACATACAGCTTCGGTATGAACACCGATGTGGCTCTTCATAAGAAGGCCTTAACATCTTGGCATAAGGTGCCCTTCAATAGCCGCCTTCTGGCCAATGAGATATATACATCACCCTACCAAGCCACTGGGGTGACCTGATGGAATTATGCTGCCACAAGTAACCAGTATATTCGTATTCGTCACAATCAGTCAATAGCCTCAGGTACCTAGCCAATCAAACAACAATATCCCGGCAACACATTTAGTTGACTTTGGAGATGTTTTGAGACATGTTTGTGAGCCTTCGGAGCCATTTCGCTGCACCCAACTCATCAGCGGGCGTCAACCGTGCCAGCTAGATCCCTTCGAGTCATGGCGAATCCACATCACGAATTCGGTTCGTAAAAGAAACTACCATGTTTGGCACAAGCCAGGGCGCATAATGCCAGGTGTGGGTAATAAGGTGAGCACGTGGAGGTACGAGAACAAGAAACGCATGGCTGGATTTTCGGAGCCAGACAACTTGTGTCTGACGTGGAGCGGGAACAACACCGCGTTGTGCCGTGGCCCGTATGATGGGTGGAGATCGTGAATTTCCCCATGCATTCTCCACGATTCCTCCACGTATTGGCCATTTGTGCCAGCCTCGGTGGGGGTCGTGCCAGACGTGGGGGATGAACCACCAACGCCAGACGTGGAGGGCGTACCCAGTGACCCCAAACCTGGAGGTGGATCGTGTTGTTACACATGTGCCGCTCCATGGCGGAGCTTCGCGATGCGGGGAGCTTTGTTAAGAATGGGATGAATCATGAATGAATGATTGTGTGTGCTTTACCAATGCTTGAACCGTGTTGAGTTCTATCACGACCAGCTTCGAGTCATCTGGAACACCATTGAGCTATTCCCCTACTCTAGAACATCATGGCCAAGATCGCGTCTGTGCGGTATTACCGCGTAAAGCCTCGTTGGCTCATGGTGAAAATCACCGACGAAAATGGCGAGTATGGTTGGGGCGAGGCAACGCTCGAGGGCCATGACTTGGCTGTTGAGGGCTGCCTTGAGGAAATGATTCCTAGAATAGTTGGTCTTGAAGCAGGGTAATGTGACCAACTCATCCTGTCAAGAATTCATCTAACTTCTACATAGCAACATTGAGCACATCTGGCAAACCTTCTGGCGCCATGGCTTCTACAGAGGGGGCCCCGTTTTCATGTCAGCAATGTCAGGCATTGACATTGCGTTATGGGATCTGAAAGGTGCGCCCGGTATTCCAGATGACGATCTCACGTAGCCTAGAAAACTTTCTAACTGGCCATGATTACTAGGACGTAACCTGAAAGTTCCTATCTACGAGCTACTAGGCGGTCAGGTGCGCAACAAGGTGCAAGTATACTGCTGGATCGGCGGCGACAGACCATCAGATGTTGAGGCAGCAGCGTAAGTACCCAGATATGGACCAGGGCGAAAAGATTCTGACCGTTCTACAGGAAAAAGCGTATTGCCCAAGGTCTGACGTGTGTCAAGATGAACGCAACAGAAGACATGAACTGGGTTGACTCTCCCAGAGTCCTGAAAGACACAGTTGAGCGTCTCAAGCAGGTCAAGGCTCTTGGCCTCGACGCTGGTCTCGATTTCCACGGCCGTCTCCACAAGGCAATGGCAAAGCAGCTGGCCAGAGCTCTGGAACCATATGAGCCCCTATTCATTGAGGAGCCCCTACTTTGCGAGCACCCAGAAGCCATTAAACAGCTCTCAAACCAAACAACAATTCCCATCGCTTTCGGTGAACGTCTCTACACTAGATGGGATATCAAACGTTTCCTTGAGGATGCCAGCGTCGACATCCTTCAACCAGATATTGCTCATGCCGGAGGTATATCCGAAACGAAGCGCATCGCTACTATGGCCGAAGCCTACGATGTAGCGATAGCCCCACACTGCCC
Organism: Colletotrichum acutatum; assembly: GCF_030867785.1. Lineage (NCBI taxonomy): Eukaryota > Fungi > Ascomycota > Sordariomycetes > Glomerellales > Glomerellaceae > Colletotrichum > Colletotrichum acutatum. The sequence goes on from NW_026849192.1 coordinate 26,335, forward strand.
CCTTGGCCCCGTGGCTTTTGCGGCAAGTGTACAAGTCGCCTTGTCAGCACCTAACTTTTCCATTCTTGAGATGAGCCTGGGAATGCATTATAATACTGAGGCAGGAGATATTGATCTCTTGACATATCTGAAGAATCCCACGGTGTTCGACATCGAGGGCGGTTATGTCAAAGCGCCGACGGGTTACGGGTTAGGCATTGACATTGATGAGGAGATGGTGATCAAGATTTCCAAGGAGACAGAGCCATGGCAGTGCAAGGTCTTCCATGGACCTGACGGAAGCATCAGGGAATGGTAATATGACGGCTCAATAGTTGAAGTCATGTTGTAATTTTAGCAACAGTATTAGTCAAATCACTGTCACCAGCATCTCTCAAAATGAGACAGTTATCTGGAAGTGTATTACTTGCCAAATGGCTACCAGCATATCACTACTAAAAATTCCCTCAATAATTTCTCATATCATTTCCGCGAGTTCAGTTATGCTTTGAGCTAATATTGGATGGTTTTGCTTGCGATCCTCTTACCGTCTGGCGGAGTTTGGCTTTGGAGGCTGGATCATACCCAGTCTTCGGATGATATGCGTGGAAGCATGACATTACACCATTAAAGGATCGGAAAATGCCCGAAACCCCACGCCAAATCACACCATGTTTACTCGGAGAAGTCCTCCCTGGCTCGAGAGTCAACGCCGATCTGGGGCCGGGTGTCAGTCAGACCTGTGGCTAAGCGGGGAAAACAAATGCCGTTTATTACAAGACACATCAAGGCGTGGGGTTCACTCAGCTCAGGATGTTGTCCCATGAGCAGGGCTTTAGTTTGCAGATCACATCGATCCTATTCTGGACCGGATGCTACTTGGTATTCCCACATCTCTAACTTTGACTACATATCCTCAAGTATCATCGGCCCATCCAGCCCCCATCAACAGTAAGCAGCTCTCCCGAAACGTACAAACTCCCCGCCCCCGCGAGAAACACCGTGGCACCCTTGAAGTCATCCGGGGTGCCCCATCTCCCCGCAGGGATCCTGGCCAGAATACTCGCCGCCCTCTCTGGGTTGTTGATCAGCGCCTCATTCATGTCCGTTGCAACATACCCAGGCGCAATCGCATTCACGTTGACACCCTGGCTCGCCCACTCGTTGCTCAGCGCCTTGGTCAGTTGTGCTATGCCGCCCTTGGCCGCTGCATAGGCCGGTACCGTGATACCTCCCTGGAAGCTGACAAGCGACGCCACGTTGACGATACTGCCGCGGTGGCCGTTTACCAAGTTTGGAGTGCGTGTGAGCATGTAAGCCCCAAAGTCTCGGCAAAGAGTCCAGACTGTCTTGAGGTTGACTTGGAGGACCTCGTCCCAGTCGCCCATGGGGAACTTGTGCGCAGGATGCCTGCGTTGAATGCCAGCACAAGTGACTAGAATGCTGACGTCGTGGCCATCGGCTAAGATTCGCCCAGATAAGCTCTCTACTTCCTCTTGATTTGAAAGGTCTGCTGTGTAGATGATGGCCTTTCTGCCTAAGGCCTCGACTTGTATTTTCGTTTCAGTGTTGCTTTCGTCCCTCTTTCTATTTGTCAATATCAAGCTACACGTACAGATGATACTGTTTCTTACCTGAATGAGGATGATATCTGATCCTGCTTCTGCAAGGGACACTGCCATGGCCTGGCCAATTCCCCGTGTGCCTCCCGTTACTACGGCCGTGCGGCCCTCTAGAGAGAAGAGCTTTTCCAGAATAGTCGGCATTGTTGTGGTTGTCTGAGCAAATGTTGCAAATAACTTGCGACACTCCTGCCTCCTGAATATTCTTCATATCCTTTTGGAGTTACTACCCTGATGAGCTTCATAGTGATCTCAAACATCCCCCCATCTATCTACCTAGGTACGACGCGTTCGTAGACCCCCACGCCTGTGCCCAGTTGTACCCGCATTATTTCCCGCCAGCTAGATCTGATTGTCGGCTCGAAACGGGTTTCTGCATGGAGCCAAACTCAGGTGATTCGTGTCCTGTCTCGTATGACGGGGTGCGAACGTAGGTACCTGCGGGGAAAGCTGAACTGAGATGTCACGCCTAGAGTGTAGAGAGGGGAGCAACCATCAGAGACGCATCGGACCATTTCTGGTCAAGTTCACACAACCTCTTTGCGGATGGATTCGTGGTCTCGCGTCCGACCCGCTCCCCGCATGATTTACGGGATGGATGGGGGTCAGCCCCGCAGACCCGGGCCCGCAGAGCCGCTCCGACGTCGGGCTAGGCCCCGAACAGAAACGCCAGACAAGCCAGTGATACCTAGATCCCTTCGTGGGGGTCAGCTCGTTTCCTCATCCGGGGATACTTTGGCCTTGTTGGTACGTCGTCAGATTTTAGCCGGGTTTAGCTCGGAGCACGTAGCACGGGGTTTGATGCGGGGTTTGAAGAGGCGATATTCATTGGGCGCCGGATGACACGAACTACCATGGTGATCTATTGACGACAAGTGAAAGGAGAAGGAAGGAGGTCTACGCAAAGCAACGAGGTGAATCATCACGAGTTGAGATGAGAGCGACAGTCAAGGGACAATATCCTGAGAGCATTGGACCCTTGGGGAAAGCGGGGTAAGACAGACGGACTTCTCCAGCCTGTCACCGTCTGCGAGTCCTGGAAACTTGAATGCTTGACCGTAGCCGAATAAGAAAAGCCAACTTGGATGAAGATGAAGAGATAGAATGTTGAGGCTCTGGAAGGTTTCGGGCTGTGATACTTGTTGGCAGTTAACGAGTCTCAACTTCAAGTGATGAGTGAATGCAGAGACTCAACGTAAAAGAGATATCAAGCATCTTCCTTTCGATCGTTCAGAGATTGTTTCGTTCTCTCATCTGGCTTCCTAGTCGGACCGTATTGTTGTTCGTAAGTTTAGAGGAGTTTCGACTCGGATAATTGGGCTGACAGGTTAAAGCCCATGGCCTGAGTTACAGGGGTGGTGCTGTCTGCATTTCAAAAGTGCCGATAACCGGGCCAGAACAGGTGGGACTTCTGAACACGTTGTCCAGAAATGTCGTGAGCTGCCAAGATTTCGCTTGGCTGCGGTCCTCCAGTCCATCGAAGAGCAGAGTATGTCGCTGTCTTCTCGCGTTGGAAGCAATGGAAAACACATCTAAAGTTATCATTACGGGCTGCACCGTAGCCGACAGCGATGAGCTGACCAGAAACAACATCCCCGCCTTCTGGGCAGATCCCCACTGGCAGCTCGCCTGGCGCCATCGCACCCTCGAGTACCACATCACGCAAATAGCCCAGCGAACGCCGCGAAACCTCATCAGTGACCCCGATACGAAGCGACACGAAAAGGCCGTGGATCCCGCCACCGGGCGAATAGTGGGATATGCCCGGTGGATTCTGCCCGCATCCCACGCCAAGAGCATCTGCGGGGCCCCGGCTTGGCCCGATGCCGTGGTTCCGTCCGTCAGTGAAGAGAAGGAAGCGGAGATCCGGCGCGTTGCCGCGATGGCTCATTGGGATCCTAACCAGGAGTCAGATGAGCTGCTTATTCCTATCCATGAGGCGGAGAATGAAGTTCTCAGCAAGAAAGAATACATGCGTGTGTTGTCAATTCCTCTGCCTTGTCGCTTCCATCTCCCAAGTACTTATTATACTTCTTCCATAGGACTGGACTACCTAGCGGTTCACCCAGATAACCAGGGCAAGGGCATAGGCACTGCCTTGGTGAAAAGTGGCATATTGATAGCCAAAGAACTGGGCCTTGACATCTTCATACATGCCATGGAGGCCGGAGTGGATCTTTACAAGCGCCTTGGCTTCGTAATAGAGACAGAATTTCTCCAAGATGATGCCAAATACGGTGAGCATGGGCATGTATACAGGGCTCTTATGATCTTGAAGCAGGACTAATCGCAATGAGTGTTTTGTCGAAGCTGCAGCAGAGGATCGAACATCACCACCTACACACACCTTGAGTATCCGGAACGAAAGGTTGGAAGGGCGCCCGTATTCTGAATATGTGATAAGTCTATATCACGTCAGTCCCTGACCGAGGGTTTCACCAGCCGATGCGCTGGACAATAGCCAAAGTGCATACAGCAGGCGACAATGCGATCGTCGATTTCTCGATGTGGAACCCGGACACGAGAGTCGTCATTTAGTTCATCACTCCAAAAGTCTTGGCAGTATCTTTAGGTAAAAGTTCGTTCATTGATCAATACGCTATGATTCTCTTGAAACCTGTCCCAAAACCCACACTGTTACATGCATCTACTTTTGCAATGCCTTCTCAGCCTCAACCAACTCTGAGAACCCGTCGATCTGTTTTGTCAGGCTCTCTCCCTCGAGTAATGTGCAAGGCTTCCTTGGAAGCCCTCCGTAGCTGTAGTACTCCTGCAGTGCCGCCTTGACTGAAACAAACCCTCCTTGGATGGCAGTCCAGTCACCACGAGCGACAACTGCCTGCAGCGCTCTCGCTTCTTCCAGCTTGCCCTCATCCCAAAGCTGCATCAGCTTCACACAAGCGAGAGGTGCAATGTTTCCGGTTCCACCGATAATGCCATGGCCACCGACGACGAGTGTTTGCAGAGTGAAGTCGACGCTACCGCCGAATGTCCGGAATGGTGTCGTGTTGTTGTCGCCCTTCTTGGGAGCTGTAGCAGCGGCTATCCGAGCCAGCTTGCCAGTGTTACCGCAGGTCAGCTTCACGCCAACAATGTTGGGGTGACTCGAGAGGTTGATGATGGTATCTGAGTTGAGATCGAGGCCGCTGCAGGCGCCAGGGTAGTTGTAAATGAGAAGAGGAACCGGACTTGCGTCGGCAACTTCGCGGAAGTGTTGTAGGATGAGGTCGGTAGTGAGAAGGCCACCATAATACGCTGGTGGGAGAACAAGTGCGTAGTCGCCTCCTGATGACCCCGCCTCTTTGCAGAGTTGAATCGTCTCTCTCGTCGACTGCGCGCCGCAACCGACAATCAGAGGCAGTTCGGTCTTCCCTACTGAGTCGAGAGCGGCTCGTGTGGTGCGGTTGATGAGTTGTCTCTCGTCGTGGTCGAGGTGCACTGCTTCGCCGTTGGAGCCGTGGGTGACGAGACCGGCGACGCCGGCTTTGGCGAGACGGACGGCGTGGGAATGTGTGGTCTCAACGTCTACTGAGTCGTCGGAACGGAAGAATGCTACTGTCGGAACGTAGAGACCGGGCGTCAAAGCCGGCCGTGCTCCGTGTTGTGTGCCGTTGCCGTTGTGACTGTCGGGACCACCGTTTGCTGAGGGAGACATTGTGGACTGATTCTGCGGGTTTGTGACACGAGAGAGCGAGTAGTTTGCGAAGGCAGATCTAGCAGCAGCGGTGGGATAGGAGGGGAGTTTTGGTAGATTAGCTTACTCGCGAACAAAGCTTTTGTAACAAAGAATCCATCCAAACTCTGAATGCAAGGGAGTCATACGGACCAGCGCGACATGGATGATCATGGGATCGACTTTCGCCCCCTTCCCTTGTGTCGGTGTAAGTCAGGCACAAAAATAGGTAACATAAGCCGTGGGAACGACCCATGTAACCACGTAGTCTGAACCCCCACGCCGGCACCTCTTCCAAGACGAGTCTAATGGTAGATAATTTCGTGGTCCGAGGCCATCGAAAAGCCTCCTCCCTACCCCCCACAGAACGGAGGAAACGAAAGAGTCGGAGACTAAACCCGCGGGGGGCGGTTTCTGGTACCAAACAATTACGGTTTACCCACCCACCAACCCCATCAAACTCCACTGTATCTTCTCCACAATGGTTTGCCCAAGCAGATCATGTATCTGGACAGTTCCGGGCCGGAATCAGCGTGTTGATCAGTCGAGATGGTGACATCCGCGGTGGGAACCGGCGTGGTTTTTATTTCCTTACGCACGCGACTTCGCTGAATTTGTCGCTGGTTGGAGACTATTGATTTGTGTGACGCAGAAAAACCAGCATATGCCAGAGACTTTTCTCTTCCCCGTGGGGGTGTTGGTGTTTCTTGTTTGCATGCGACCATGCGAGGTACGAAGCCAAAAGTAGGACAAACCCATCTCGTTTCCCTTGCGCTTCCGCTAACCCTTACCCGGCCTGGCGTATGTCCGGTCAGATTTCATCTCACACTCTGCAAATGGATCGACACTGGCCCGGCTATGTTCGGTAACCCAACCCACGTTGGCTCTCTCAACCTTTTCTGGGTGACCGTTTGTGCTCCCGACCAACCTCTAGGCGCCCCAGCGGCCCAGGGCCGCTCTCTCAGCTTTGCATGCGCGATCAGGTGAGACACTTGAGGCATCTTTCCGCGGGGATGGGTTGTCATTCCCGACTTCTCGGGCGAGCCTCCCACACTGGCAACGGAAAAACGAGCCCGATATTGCCACTTGGTCCAATCGGGGAATAGCCCATGATTACTAGTGGGATACTTGCTGAATTGGACGAACACCCTTCTCTTCCTGGCTGACTTGGAAGCCATGCTGCGCTTCTGTATTCCGCTGTATACCTTTCATGGGGACCCCGAACACACAAGGCGTGGACGAAGGGCTCGCTTGGATCCATACCCAGAACCAAAAGTGCCTGACTCCCCCAGTGCAGAGACAGCAGATCTCCAAGAGTCCAGAACGTCTCAAAAATCTGACAGTCACGGCAATTCCTGACGGCCAATCACCCACCACCTCCGAGCTCGCCCGCGGTAGGACAGATGACCAATAGAATTACGTAACTGGGGGCAAGACTTCGGGCTTCTTCACCGGAACTTATAAGTGGCTTTTTCGTACGTTGGAGTATGTGGACCACCTGGTCCGCATCACGAGGTTGAATTCATTTTTTTCCCGGTGGGTTGTTTGTTTTTCCTTTCATGTTCGGTGGTTCGGTCGGTCGGTCAAACAGCAGCACTCTTCTTGATATGCCCTCGTTCGCCTGAGCGTGATGGGCGATGAACGGGAAATCGCAGATATTACACTTCAACTTTTGGCAAGAGCGGGAGAAATTACACAAAAAGAACAGGGCACGATGCCTTCTGCAACACTGGCATCGAGAGTCCGGACGGGAGCAGGAGCAAGCGTTGATCAGATCAGCTCGAAGACCGCACCAGCACATAGTGGGGTAGGGAATCGCCAAGGATCATACGAGCACAGAGGACGACACAAGACCATCAAAGACGCAGCTCTAGAAACTGCCCAATATGCTGGAGATCAAGTCCTACAACCATCTATCACGCCTACAGAGACCATGAAGATTCTAGGTCCTCTCCCAGTGCGGAGGGCCTGGAGGGTCAGGCCCGGCCGCGCATCACCAGACATCTCACAGGCGCCTGTGTTGGAAGCAGTTATGCTTCATGAGCGAGGAGACCTGCAAGGCTCTGAGGACCAATGCTCAATATGCCGGAGGGGAGACGGCATCTCATCAGAGTGCGTCAAAATGCCAGGCATCTACAGTGGTGCTTGCAGCAATTGTCTGCTGGCACGCACATCCGATCGACCAGGATCATCGGCGAGGCCGGTACGGAGCTATTCCGCCGAACGGCGGTCCATCTCCGCGACTATATCACCATCCATACCAAAGGAGGATCTGATTGCTGTGTGGAACCTCATTGCGGGCGTGATCGCAACGCAACCCCAAGAATGCTTCACCGAGGACGGATCAGAGCCACCGGGGAAGAAAATCGAAGACGCCGCTCGACTAGTGGCGAGGTCGGCAGACGAATGGGGTCATACGATCAAGGAGGAAGAATCAGATCCGGGGAAGACACCCAAAACGCCTTCGGAGAGAAGCAGGCTTGTCAGACAAGCAACCAGAATTCGAGAGACAGCGTTGCAGATTGCGAATTATGCTAGAATTTGGGGCGAAAAGTTGGAGAGGAAGAGGTCTTCTTCACAACTACGGTGAGAGAGAGTTGCGGTTAGACAGTACGCAACCACAAGATCACAAGTCAAGCACCTAGGTAAATCAAAAGCGACATGTCAATGCTTACTAGGATTCCGGTCAAATTGAACATGATTCAAAGTCACATATGCCGAGTGAAAACTCTTCTCTGCGTGCATTTATCTGGCCCATTTTTCTCGCCGTCTTGCAGGACAATTCTACACAGGGGCAGAATAGACACGATGCTACAAGCATTGAATCCATCAGTCGCGCCGATGATATCATGCTCCAAAGGACAAACAAATGGCTTAAGCCCCCCTGAATACCCCACGGACCCGAGACGAAGGTCGACCGAGATTCACCACACTGAGGCCTCCAATCACGAAAGGAAGGTTCAGTACCGGCTTCCCCGCGTCGGATCAGGAAGATGGCCGAGAAATGAGGGGGAAAGATGGGGTGATGGGGGGGGGGGGGGGAACGTCGGACACCTCTCCGAACCCCTGGTCACAAGCACCGGATGCAACGCCCGGCGACCCCCATCCAACCCCCAAGAGGTCTCCCTCGCCCGTTCCCCCACGATACTCGGGCACACGACACAAGGTTTGCTGATCTGGAGGTCAAAGACGCGGCGAAGGATCAATCTCTGGGGTAGATGCCCTGGTGGCTTCTCCGCCTCCGCACCGAACATCGGGGGCTGAAGTCAGTTGCCGGCCGGTATTCGCAACAGGAATCTGGTGGATTAGTGTACAAATACTAGGCCGAGTGAGGGGGGCATACGAGAAGTGCATACTACAGCGCACATCTGAACGCCAACTGAAGTCCTTGCGCCACCACTACCAGTGAGATTTGACGACACGAAGTCTAGCAAACACCACGATTTCGATCATGACTGCAGAAGGCCAGCAGATTGAGATCCTCCTCTACGGGTTGGGGGCGTGGGTTGCCCACCTCGAAGACCTAGTCGTCTGAAAAACTGACACCATTCCTTCAGCATCGGGTCATTCTACGCCTTTATTCTCAGCAGAGTACCTCGTGTCAGATTAACAGTTATTGCGAGGTCGAATTACAACGCAGTGAAAGAGAATGGAATCGCTATTGCGAGCGAAAACCATGGAGAGCACAACGTACGCCCTTACAGAGGTAAGCACATGAAATCCGGGGTAGCCGCTAGGGGCAAAATCACGACCTTGACCCTGTCAATTCAGCTGTCGAAAGCTAATACCCCAAAGTTGTGAGGAATGCCGCGGAGGCAGAAGCGAAATTTGATTATATCGTCTGCGCCCACAAAGCCATCACGCAGGATGCAGTCCCCGCGGAAATTGCCCCGGCAGTAGATGCGGAGAAATCCACGATCGTCATTATTCAGAATGGTGTTGGTAACGAAGTGCCATTCCGCAAAGCGTTCCCCCACACAACGATTATTTCATGCGTGGTAAGTCGCGGGGGGGAGAGTCTCCAAGAACCTGGGATGAGCTTATGCTAATGAGACAGACCTGGACCGGAGCCGCTCAGCCGCAGCCTGGGCACATCAAACACACAAAGTCCGAGGACATGCAAATAGGATTGTACCCGAATAATACCGACCAGGCAGTGGAGAAGCAGCGACTGGATGACTTTGCATCTCTATTGGAAGAGGGCAAGACAGTATTTCAGGTGGTGCCCAACATCCAAGTACAGCGCTGGGAAAAGGTTGTTTGGAATGCAGCATGGAACTCGCTCACGACATTAACACTGCTCGACACGCACTCATGGCTTAGCTCCTCACCAGACGCTACCCCAATGACCCAACGATTGATGAGAGAAGTTATCGATGTCGCTAAGGCATGCGAGGTGCCCATCGAGTACGACCTGGTCGACAAGCTGATCAACAAGATCTTGGCCATGCACCCCATCGGCAGCAGCATGCAAAACGACTTCAAAGCCGGTCGGCCGATGGAAGTGGACATTATCCTCGGTTACCCCTACCGTAAGGGCAAGGAACTAGGGATAGCTACCCCAACGCTAGACACCATCTATGTGATTTTGACGGGCACAAACCTTCGTCTTCTCAGGGAGTCTGGGCACTAGATAGTTTCCCATCTGAAAAGAGTATAGCGAAGCTGAACACGTCCACAGTCTCGGGTCAGTTGACAGACACCATTTCATCCTTATTTGGTACAAAGGTTAATCCTCAGCCTCTGCGTGGGGGCATCGAGCCGTCAGTCCTCTCACACACCTCCAACTTGCAAGACACCGCCGAGGCCTGTCCAGTCGAGGCCGCACTAGGTCATGATTGTCCCATTTGTGTACGGTTTTATGCACGGCTAGTCAGGTAGCCTGCCCTTCACCGCACGCGGACTTCTTTCCATCCCCAACATCCCGTCCCCACCTCCCGAAGGTGGGCAACGTGTGGTTCGTGAGGGGAATTAGTGCCATTTTCGTCTGGTCTCTCCACGAGGTGCCAGCCATGCGTGCCATGCCAACCTACAAACTTGCTTAGCGCGCGGTGCTGGACTGAGGGGAACGGGTAGGACCCCATGGGGGATCCTCTCACACCCGCCTATCTGAAGCAATTATTGGATGAGATGGTATGGGTTAGATGCACCTCGTACGGTCAAATGTTGCTCATGACGGACTTGGCTCGAGCTTTTCGCCGAACATCTGAGCGGCCTACGACGCGGCCGGCGATACGACGATAAACAGGGTCTAGGTATAAGATGGTTGGAGATCGCCGCCCATCTTGGCTTCCTGGATGTTTGGACCATCAAGGGAGAAGCCGGTTCTCTCTTCTTGAATTCCTGTCTTCCTTCTTAGTCAGCCTTTCATCAAGAGAGCAACTTGCCGCCAACGAACAACATGGACGCCGCATCAAAGACTGGAGACGGTGTGTCTCAGCTTGAGCATCGCAACACCGAGGACGTCGAACAGCTCAAGCATCAGGGCCAGAACATTGCCAAGGGCGCCGACCGCGCGGCGAACCTTATTGGTGATCAGCAAATCGAGGTTACAGAGGAAGATGTAAGTCGACCTATTTTCCAGGTTCTTATCAAAATCGACAACAGCTGACTCAACTACTATTAGAACAAACGCATCCGCCGAAAGACCGATAAGCGAATCCTCTCGATCCTCATCTGGGTCTACTTCCTCCAGATCCTCGATAAGTCCGTCCTCGGATACGGTGCCATCCATGGCCTCAGAACAGACTGCAACTTGACCGGAAATGAATACTCAATGGTCAGCTCCATCGCTGCCATCGCCCAGCTCGCATGGCAGCCGTTCTCCTCTTGGCTTATCGTCAAGGTGCCACACCGCATCCTGATGCCCTCCTTGGTCTTGGGTTGGGGTATCGCCCAGGTGTGCATGGCTGCATGCCACAACTACGCAGGTCTCTTGGCGACCCGCTTCCTGCTGGGCTTATTCGAGGCCGGCTGCCTTCCCCTTTTCTCCGTCATCACCTCGCAGTGGTACCGTCGCGCTGAGCAGCCCATGCGCGTAGCATGCTGGTACGGCACCAACGGTCTCGCAACAATGTTTGCCGCCTCTGTCTCGTACGGCTTAGGTCAGATCAACGGGTCCATCCACTCGTGGCAGATTCTCTTCATCTTTGTCGGCCTCATCACCGTCCTCACCGCCCCCGTCGTCTGGTACTTCCTCGACAGCGATATTCCCTCTGCCCGATTCCTTACCGAGCACGAGAAGCTGCAGGCCATCGAGCGCCTTCGGGCCAACCAGACCGGTACGGGAGGAAACGAGTTCAAGTGGAGTCAAGTCTGGGAGGCCCTCTACGAGCCCAAGAGTTGGCTGTTTGTTGGAATGGCCGTGTGCCTCAACGTCACCGCAGCTGTGACAAACACTTTTGGCCCCATTGTCATTTCTGGCTTCGGCTTCGACAGCATGAAGAGCTCCCTGCTCAACATCCCCTTCGGCTTCGTGCAGCTCATTGTTATCTTCCCGGCTTCCTACCTCGCCCACCGATTCCGCATCAAGTCAGCCTTCCTTGCAGCGGTTCTCGCCCCTGTCCTTGCTGGCGCGGTCATGCTCTATGTTCTTCCCAGGAACAGCATCCCCCCTCTCCTGGCCGCGTACTACATGCTTGCCTTCCTCTTCGGCGGCAACCCCCTCATTGTCTCTTGGATGATTTCCAATATTGCGGGCACCACCAAGAAGTCCGTCATTATGTCCCTGTACAATGCCGGTTCCTCTGCCGGTAACATCATCGGCCCCCTTCTCTTCAACTCCAAGGATGCGCCCGAGTACAAGCCTGGTCTTACCAAAGTCATGGGTATCACCTGTGCCTTGCTCGCCGTCATCGGAATACAGGTCATCAACCTCTTCATCTCCAACAAGATGCAGGAGCGCAAGAGAGTGGCGAACGGCAAGCCGAGAAAGATCAAGGATCTGAGCATGGAGCACCACTATGTCAGCGCACAGAATGATGATACGGGTGCTCAGTTGGGAGACAACGCTTTCATGGACTTGACTGATCGCCAGAATGACGAGTTTGTGTACGTCTACTAAGACGAAATTATGTAGCGATAGTACTTAGAACATTTCCAAGATACCTAGTAGTTGATAATTGGCAAAGTCTTATTGTATGATATATCGTGATGAAAATATCTCAATCTTAAAGTTTTCGGTTCCCGAAGTTTCAAGTAGTTCCCAAACTCTGATACACCAAAGCTTCGCGTTTAGTTACCAGTCGCGATCCAGTCTCTCTGCAATATCGCTCACATGCCAAACCCCGCCTCTACCCACGATCCATAGCTCATTCTCGCCGAATGCCATGTTCACAGCCAGATTGCTTCCTCCACCCACTCGTATAGTGCCAAGTGCTAGTCCAGACACAGGATCAATGACATCGACCCCGTCGCCAGCCCCGACAAAGATCCAACCGTTTCTCGAAACCCGAATACCGTCATAGAGATACGAAATCGGGTTGTTCAAGAAGCGCGCATTCGTGAGAAGGCCTCCGGCTGCGACGTCGTATGCAAAGAGGGCGCGGTTGCCGTACGGATTCTTCCTATCCAGGGGCTTGGCTTCGGAGACACCGGTGTCAGGAAGATACAACACATGACGGCCGTCTTGGAGTGGTGAGACAGCAACTCCGTTGGCGTTTCCTGTTGTAATGTGCACAACTCTCGGTCGCATGGTTGTACCGTTCACCATATAAACAGTTGGGTTTGTTGGAGGAGTGTAATCCGTCAGGTCCCGGCCCTGGAGTAGCTCTTGTTAATTACACATGTGGGATGGGTTTTTTGATGATATGCCCTCTATGAAAAGTGTCGACCTACCCAACCTGACTTCGAATCCGTGAACCAAAAGTTTCCATCAGAGTCAATCTCAAGATCATTGATACCTGCGAAGGGTTGCTCGTAGTAGTTGTTCAACAACATAGTTTTCTCTAGTGTTGCAGGGTCAATGCGGATCAGAGCTCCAGTCTCGTTGTGACTACCGTCCGTTACGACGTTATAGGCTCCATTGTAGTAGACACAACCGTGGGCATTGAGAGTGGGCGGGTTTGTTGTGATCTTTCTGAGGGTATTGTTCTTGGTATCCAGTAGATACTGCCAGCTGTGGGTACCGTCGTCACCCCCGGGAGGTCCCCACTCTACGAAGAAGAGCTCCTTGGTTTTCTTGTTGAAACATGGTGCTTCGTGACTTTGGGATGCTAACTTTTGTACCTGCTCAATCGTAGCCTTTGGTCCAAGTAGATCCATGAACCTTTCGTCATAGGCTATGAAATTCGTGGTGTTTAGGAAGGCATTCCTGTCCCTTTAGCTAAGCCTCCTCATGGAGGAGACAAGTTCGCAGGGGCATACCTCTTCTGTAAGTCTGAATCAGTAGCGTGTCCCTTATAGATAGCATCCATGGCAGATCGATTGAACGATCCTGAAAGAACAGCCACAGAAGGATCGTCATATGAAATGTACGCCCATGTTGCGGTTGTATGGTTGAAAGCATCAGGGAGATCAGTAAAATACGCGACAATGGCGAGCGGCAAAACTGCCACACTCCATAAAACCAAGGTTCTCATGTTGACAACTCTTGGCTTCTCTGAATTGATTGAATAAAGTTTCGGGGCAGCCATTACTGAAGTTATATTGTTCAGACCCGCCCAGCTTGAGAACTGTTCTGAACAGAAGTGACAACGGGTGCTATCCTTCCTTGTGAAGCCGGGCCAGTACTGAGAGCGGACTACTCCGTGTTCTTGATAGTATCGACAAGATCTCGACACTTAGCCTCTGCTGGTGGACTACTCCGCACTCGCATTCACACAGCAGCTTTGCGGATGGACTACTCCGCGTTCTCATCAGCGGCAAGGTCAAACAGCAAGACTCTTTTGGCAACCGCAATGCCGGTTCCGTCTTTGAAGACTACCGTTTCTGATCGCCAAAGCGGGGTAGTCGTACCTGAAAGAAATGCTGTCTTCTCAACTTTGTAATAAGAAAAGCTGCGATGAAGCCATTGGCCAGCATGTCCGAGAGGTGTTTGTGGTGCAGGTGGTGGATACGCGGAGAAGCTCCGCCAAAAGCACCCGGCGGGGGAAGTGCGGGGTTCCGAGTTCCTAACTCTCTAGACGGAGTATCTCCGATTACCATCTGGCGGGTAGTCGACAAAGAGTGAAACTTACCACTGGTGGCGAGTTGATGTGTGTTCTACTAAGTAGGAAGATTTTGCTAAGGGCAATCAAACCTACTGTTTCATTTATAGAGTAGATAACATCAGATCTTGAAACCCTTTTACGACTAAGCAAGTTGGACCAAAGAGTTGACAAGATTCAAAATTCAGTAAGGCCTTGATAATGTCTTCGCAATTCTCATGATATGGCGCTGAGGCCAATAGATCAGTCTATGCATTGAAATATGGTCACACTGATGCAATTCCGTTCGGGCCAAGTTGAGTTCTCCAGAAGGGGTGAGAGAGAGAAAACTTCCTGCGCGAATCGCGCCAAGGGCCTTAGAAAAGAAGGGCGATGAGAACTTGTATTTGATAGCTAAGGCATGAAGGCTCAGAAGATTTCTTCTATCTTTCATCTTGGCTTGTGACTTCGTGAGACAAATTGCCCTGTGATAAGTGAGTGGAAAGCAAGGATTATCGATGTACATTAAATTGCTGACGTTGATCGCGCAAACACAACTCCGACAAGGCGAGCGTCAAGGTTTAAATGATGGAAGTGTGCGCGAGCTCGCTTTCCGTACTTATCAGCTCCATTCCAGTGAATTCTAGGGTCCCGATCAGCGATTTAGGCTCACCCGAGCAAGGCAGCTGTTTCACTCTCGAACAGCCAAGCTGCAGTAGTCACCAGAGAACCACAAATGCCACCACAGAACAGTGGTTGACGCAGTATGGTACAGTTTCCCGCATACTTGGAAGCGAACTGTTAGCTCTTCGTCGCTGCTGAGCCTGCATTTCAACAAGACAGCCTAAGTCTCGGTGTTTCTTGCCGTCCTGATTGACATTCTGACGTCAAGTGGGGGAGATGAGAGGCTCGCCTTCGTATTCTTATGCTTGGGAGTATAGTTCACGCTTCCAGATTCGGGGGTTCGGACTGGGTCTCTGAGCTTAAGGCCG
Source organism: Colletotrichum acutatum (assembly GCF_030867785.1). Classification (NCBI taxonomy): domain Eukaryota; kingdom Fungi; phylum Ascomycota; class Sordariomycetes; order Glomerellales; family Glomerellaceae; genus Colletotrichum; species Colletotrichum acutatum. The sequence goes on from NW_026849192.1 coordinate 41,726, forward strand.
ACTGTTAAGTAGTGTGGCCTTGTCATTATGTGAAGTACACGTCCCCTAAGCTGTTGCAGGCTGGAAGCAAGCTCTAATGTTATGATAGATTATAGAGTTCGGCGTGGTTTACGAGGGTGCTTATCTTCTAGAAGCTCATTCACACAGAGTCCCGGGTCGGGTGAGTTTTGGTGGAGCCAGTCTGAATCATTTTCCTGAGTAGTTACCATCGTATGGTGCAACACGTTCCAGACTCCATACGGGGGCAAGGGATGGCGATAAACAATACGAATTATTAGTCTACAGGCCAGTTCTTCACTACAGAGCCTATTGCCAGGGAAAGTTCCTATCTATAGGCAAGATCGGTTGAGGGGTGGAGTTGTGAACACCCTATGAGTCTGCTGGTTCATTGGGAAGACTCCGAAAAGCGTCTAAGAATCAGCGAGTTTCAAAAGCGAGAACAGAATACTCAGAGATTAGAAATCGACTGAGAAACTAGTTCGCTTTCTCTCAGGTCCCAGTCTGTAATCCCTTGGCAACTGAACTGCTCGTTTCTATGGTGTGACATCAACTCCTAGCACGGGATCTCATTCACTAATTCCGAAATACGATTAAGGAGAATGCGTAAAATACGGCAATGTCAAGGATCTCCCGTACCGCTCGGTATGGGGTTCTAGACGACCTTTAAGCTTTTTCTAGGCTCGAACAACGAGGTGTGGTCCAGCTAGGCGTCCTCGGAGAATTGGTGTGGGTGCACAGCCCAGCTAGCCCCCTATCACATTTCACGCTTTTCTTTTCCTATTTCCCCCCTCCATGCCCGTTACCGAAACCGAGCACAGAGACACGACCACTCCAAGGATTTCCCCCAATCATGGGTCTCAACTTGCCGAAAAGGACTATGCTCACTTTCATCCCTCATTCGCGATCGTAACTTCGTAAGGATGGCAGAGGTCAGTGAGGAGAACTGATGGCCGATTGACAGGGCTTCTTTGAGATGAACTTGGCTCTTACTCATCCACGCGGCTGGGAATTCTGCTCTGCGCTGGGTTTCAGCTTCTGAATCCCTCCACATGTGTCACTTTGCGAATCTTCAAGATCATCGATGATGCAAAGCGCAACCTTCACCTCTAGTGTGTTAGTTCTCACTCTTGACTAACATCCCCTTCATAGCCACTGCCGTCGAGTACCGCAAGCACATACGTGCAGAATACCTTTCCCAAAAAATTTGGCACGTTTTTAGCTTACCCGTTGATCAGCAGAGCCGTCATTGGATGCCAATCTAGACTCAAGTCGTTCCTCGAAACGAGGCCTCTGGTAGCTTGTGGGCCTGCCACCCCCCAGCCTTCGGTCTCGCTTTCAAGGATCACTGGCCACCTGCACTGCCTGGCCCACCCAGGAAGATCATTCTGACTTGTGCGACTTCCAGTCCATCTCTGATAATGGCATGCAGCCAACTTTTTCCTTTTCCACGTCCTCACTTGTCAAAAATACAGCCCTCGCAAGCTGACGGGGCATATGTGACTCGTTTTCCTCGCTTTCATGGATCTCGGAAACGCCTAACGAGACAGCGGATGGATCTACCAACCCGAACCCGACATATTCCATCTTTCTACTACTAGTGAACTAATAGTTCCATCAGTGCTTATATACAACTCAACGACCGCCTTTCCTCAACTCTGCTAGAATAGTCCGACTCTGCTTTGTTGCCAACAACGTTCATCACCCATCATCTCTTGCCCTCCAACATACTTACCAGAGCAAGAGAGATCAAACATCAGCATGAAGTCACCAGTCACAGAGTCGCCCCCTCCGGAGGCCGAGAAACTTCCCATTACCGAAACAAGTTCAAGCGCTGCTTCCCCGAACCTACGAGGAGACGACGAAGAAGCTACAAGTGCCGAGCCAAATGCGAATAGCGTCAACACAATCATCGATGATGCTGCCGAACCGGAAAATGAGTTCTCTGTATGGTGGGCGGACGACCAAGACCCGGAGAACCCCATGAATTGGTCAAAAAGTCGGAAGCTGGGCATCATCGCGACACTTTCCTTCATCACTTTCCTCACGTACGAAGAACTTCCCAGTAAACTGTCTCTCGTCTTTCTACACTGACTAACTCGACTTTAGGCCCCTAGCGTCGTCAATGTTTGCGCCTGGCATCCCGCAAGTCATGACCGAATTCGGCGAATCCGACGATTCGATCGCCACATTTGTTGTCTCCGTCTTCGTACTCGGCTTTGCCCTGGGACCTTTGATTATCTCGCCGCTCAGCGAGTTGTACGGCCGTGTCTACATATATCATGTCTGCAACGCCCTTTTCGTTGTCTTCTCCGCTGCTTGTGGACTTGCGATCAACATCGATATGCTCATCGCCTTCCGCTTCTTGGCTGGTTTCTCTGGTGTCGCTGTGATTACCTGCGGCGCTGGATCGATTGCGGACATGATGCCCGTTGAGAAGAGAGGCTTCTACATCAGTATCTGGAGTCTTGGGCCTCTTCTCGGCCCCGTCGTGGGACCTGTCTGTGCCGGTTTCCTTGTAGAAGCCAAGGGATGGAGATGGGTGTTCTGGATTATTACCATCACTGTGAGTGCTTCTTCTCCACTACTTCAACACCATGAGTGCGCCCACTAACTTTCCACTATAGTCCGGCGCGGTGACATTAGCATCCTTCTTTGTCCTTCGCGAGTCTTACGCACCAGTACTCTTGGAGAGAAAGGCAGCCCGTTTGCGCAAGGAGACTGGCAATGAAAAGTACCAATCAAGGATGAAGAAGAAGGGAACCCCTCGTCAGATTTTCTTCACAGCCATCGTCCGTCCTGGCCGCATGTTCTTCCGCTCGGCAGTCGTCATGATTTTGTGCCTTTACGTCGCCATGCTCTACGGTTTCCTATACATCCTCTTCACCACATTCACCTTTGTTTACCGCGACACGTATGGTTTTGGTTCAGTCGGGGCCGGCCTCTCTTTCATCGGAGGCGGTGTCGGCAACATCCTCGGACTCGCCTACGTCGGAACCTTGTCGGATAAGATCATTCAGAGACGACAAGCCGAGGGCAAGGAACCTAAGCCTGAAGACCGCCTCCATCTCATCCTCACGGTGCCCTCTTCGCTCACGATCCCAATCGGTCTCATGATGTACGGCTGGACGGCAGACAAGCAGCTTCACTGGATCCTGCCAATGATTGGTACCGGTATCATGGGTTTCGGCTCGATTGGTATTCTCATGACGATCAACACCTACTTGGTCGACGCATTCACGCTCTATGCTGCTTCCGTTACTGCTGCGAATGCCGTTTTGAGGAGTCTGCTAGGCGCTCTGCTACCTCTTGGAGGATTGCAGTTGTACAACAAATTGGGTCTTGGATGGGGAAACACCCTGCTGGGACTGCTGACACTCGCTGCGGCGCCAGTGCCCTGGGTATTGTATACTTTTGGTGAGAGGATTAGAAGGAGCCCAAGATTCCGTCAAGACTTTTAGACTATATAGACCGTTGCATGGTTATCATCTACTTACATAGAAGGCCTTGTCTAGTACATATTCTGCTTAATAAAATTGCCACATACCCCAGGGTCTCGCATAATCCTCGTCTTGATACGGCACAACACTCCATAATTATGATTTGTTCAAATAGTTGTTCAGTTTCCTTAAGTTGGTGCTGCATTCGCTTGGCGGATGGCGCCGTCATTCGCAAATTGCCTTTGGGGGATTTGATATTGCAGCCGAAGTAAATGAGCCTTGGTGATGAAGAATTCTCCCGCATGAAAAAAGACTGCAGATTCATTGAGATCATGGCTGGTTTGCGCAAAGGGGCCAGTCATTTCCTCTAATATTTGGATTTCCAATATACCGATTACTTTGGACATAGAGTCTGCTGATTCCGTACTACATCTATGATGGTCATGATACGAAAACAGAATAGTTCATGTCACGGGAAGTCTAGAATGGTCGGATAGCTAGGTTTTTAGTGTCGCCCATAGCGGGTGAGTTTCTTCACGATCCAATTGCAATTGCAACCCGGACTGGATCTGATTCACGGATCCTGAGACCACTGTCTTCATCAGGAACTTTAGATGGGAACACAGGCATCGCAAAGGGACTCGCGATGAGCCTGTAAGGATAAGTCTTCTCGACGAAATTCACCTCCATTCAGACATGGCATAGAATCTGTAGTTGTCGGCTAGAGGTACCAAGTATATTTTGTTAGCCGCCAAGAGTCCAGCCATCTTCAACCGGGGAATACTGATACTTATAGTTTTGTTGCGTATACTTTCCGGGGTGAAAAGTGACAGTCGTAGTTACTTTAGCTAATTTCTTAGCATTGTCAATATCGTAGGCTCAAGTTTGTTCTCTCCGCAACCGTCATTACAGTCGACGAGGTTCCTAGCGACTGGTCCTATGGGAAGAATTGTTGCATTCTCATGTACGTAATCATGGCCGAAATGATTTCCATCAAACATGAAATTTCTTCTTTCAATGCCCGGCATTAATCCCACAGTCTACTAACCTATCATAATCTTTCACTAAATAAGGCGGGTTTTCAGCTCCTCACTGGGTAGGCCCGAGATAATTAAGTCAGAAGTCCAGGAGCATCTCATTGTGTAAAAAATCGTAACGTTGAATGGAGAGACCAACACTAAATCCTCACATGTATCCAAAATTGACCCTGGCAATCTTACTGCAGCCCAAGCATAATCCAACTCCGCTTTCTCCACGTACATCATTGTAAACATGCCTCACTTGGTCTGACCCATTCAACTTCTTGCCCCCTCTCCAGGCGGACAAGCAGCTGTGTTTGGCAACACATCAGTAGCCCCTGAGCCATCAAAGTAACAGGTGCCCAGGTCATTTTGGCAAGGAGAGTCTGGGCCTGGGCAGCACCAACCGTATGATTTCCATTCGTAGTTCTACAACACTAATTGTTAGTCGAATGCCTAGAGGTACGAACGCAGGAAGATAGTTGGATCCTAGTTCGGTCGCCTGAATAGCAAGAGACCAGGTGTACTCACATAGCACGGAACCGGAGATGGCGCAGCACTAGTTGAAGCTGGCGCGGCAGACGTGGCAGTCTCAGAAACCTCAATTGTGGTCTCAGGAGACGTTGCCGTCACAACTTCCACGATAGATGACCCTGAAGATGACTCCACCGCTGATGTGATTGGATCAACCGAACTAGAGAAGGTGCTTGCTGGTCTCAAGCTAGTTGGCGTTGGCGGACTAGAGCTCATTGTCGTGGTGGTTGACTCCGCTCCTGCTCCACCTCCACCTCCACCACCGCCACCAACAGGAGGAACAACGGGCACACCACCAACTACAGGAATAGCAATCGGAGCCACAGGGACATACGGATTTCCATTAGCATCCACAGTTGTATAAGTAGCTGTTGTGTAGCTCGTAGACCATGAGACGCCGGAAGATACGGTCAAGGAGAAGGTTTCGGACGAGACAGATGTGTGTGTAGATTCTCTTCTGCTCCAAGTACTCCTGGCACTCGATTCAATCGGCCTTGAACCTGTGCTAGATATCGAATCGGAAGATGTTACTGCAGAAGTAGTTCCCGAGGAAGTGGAAACCGCGGTGCTAGATAAAGATGTACCAGAAGTGAGTGTTGAGGACGTAGGTGCGCTAGAACTGAAGCTAGAACTAATGCTGGAGCTAAGCGTGAAGGAGCTCTGAGAGCTGCTGGCCTGGGAACTGGAAGACGAAGACACACGGGAGCTACTGCTGCTAGAGGACGAGGCGGTGTTGGAACTAGATGACGTTGAACTCCTGCTTGAAGACTTGCTAGAGCTAGAAGATCGCTTGCTTGAGCTCTTCGAACTTGAGGACGTCGAGGATGATCTAGATGATGTCGTATTGCGGTGGGTTGTTGTGGTATTGGTGAATAAATGAGTTGAAAATGTGCTTGGGCCCGTTGAGTTGAAAGACGGTGGGGGAGTAACGGTGGGATCCAGTGGGCCTGTTTGACGCGGAATCAGGCCATTGTGCCGGTGGGCGGTATGTTTGTAGTGTTCGGCTCTGTCTAGCAACTCATGAGCCGCTGCCGCTCCGTCATGGTGTCGAGCCTGCACAGAGAGTGCCGCGACGAGGAATGTCAAAAGAGTGAATTTTTGCATTTTGCAAGACTATCAGCAAACAAAAGAGTGACTGCAGAAAATACAAGCGAGTGCGAGAGTTGAGCATGCCAAGACATCACGAGTCACTGAGCAAAGAGCCAACTTCGCCCTTTTGTATTTTTATCCGACGGTCTTAGTACCTTCGATATCAAAAAGCTTAACGCAGGGCTGAGATGTCAATAGAGTGCTCAAATCCACTTGAACCCACAGAGGTGGCTCGGCATCAAGACATTTTACTTGGACGGAGCGGTAATGGCGGCAGAGCCCCTGATTCACGGAGCCTTCGGTTCGTGTTGGTCGCCGAGCGTGACCAGTCCGCTTTCCGCTTCCGCGGGCCGCCGAGAGCTATGGCCTAAATCCGCTTAATGAACGCGGTAGCATTGCGTCTAGAACTCATCCGATCAAGCGCCGCAATGCTATGGGTGCCATGTGCTTGGCAGGAGGTAAGGCTGGTACTCGAGTCAGTGACTTTGAAACTCCTTCTTAATATCGCCGTGTAAAGATAGTGCCACGACCCATTCGCCCCTGTCTGGCAGAGAGGCTGCTCAGAGTGTGTGGATCTATAGCTGTCCTTTTATCAATGTAAATGTCCAAGCGCCGTTGTGGCATGTCGTCAGAATCCGTACAGACGATGATTTCAATGGTCCGGAATTTTCACAATTGTCCGTCGCGGTCTTCCAATTATCTCAAAAATCAAACGTACCAAGTAAGAAACCCACTTACCCAGTGCACTATGAAAACAATTCCTGCCCCGTTTCGCACTCGACGCGAATCTCCAGTCGGCCCAAAGAAATCCGTTGAGAAAACCTCACTTTTGGGCCAGTTCGCTCTTGATACTTTCTTCTAATTTTTCTTTTTTTTGTCTAAACACCATGCATAATCTTTCTATGTAGACTCAGTTACTGAAGTGTTCCCAGCGGGATGTGTGTCCCAAGTTGCAATGAACTCTCGTAAAATGGTCTCAATGTTTCGAAACAATAATTCCCTTTTACTTTGGATTCCATCGCAGTCCTCATTTGATAAATTCTCGCCGTCTTCCTCCGCGAGGTTGTCCGAGACGATGTGTAAGTAACCGAACCTGACTTCCACGTCCTTGGCTGCCTGTGCCATGTGCCATGTTTCGCAGTCAACCCAGGAACAAGTCTCCTGCCAGTGCCGTAACCATTCCTTTGTCTCGCACAACGGGGACGAAACCGAGACATGCCGACCCCGCATAACCAGATCAGATGATGCTATGGACTCCATATCTCGGAGAGGGTCATCCCAAGCTATATCTTTGTCTCCCAATGACGATTCGTCTCCCGTGGCAATTCTATCGTTGGCGGAAACGTTCTCTGCAAGAGACCCAACTTTGCTAACATAAATAAGGCACTGCATCTTCGAGATTTTTCGCAGTACACGGACTAGAGACCCTGCAGCTTCGCTCCAGAGACCCTCTTTACATCCTAGCAGCGTGATACTTTTGCCACTGTCAGACGCAAAGGTATACCAGGCAAATAGCCCGTTTGGATGTTGCGAGCCCCACGTAATTCCAGAAACGAGTTGACTCAGCCTGTGGACTTCACCGAAGATCACAACATCTGTTGCTCCAAGTTCTGGAAGATTCGATTGCCGGAAGACATCCTCGCTTGCCGCATCTGTCGGTATAATCGTTTCCACCCTGGTAGCTCTATTCTCAAACTGTAGGTACGTCGATATCACTCTGCTGTAATGCTGAACAAAGGCTGCACAGGGAAAGCAATTGAGTTCCAATGTCAAATCGTCGATAATCGTAGCGGTCGGGCGCCAAAAGTTGAACCGTGTAGGCTGCTTTTCGATTTCCCAAGAGGATATTATTGCGGGAGGGTCTCTTTGAAATGAGCCGGTGACTCGAATCGTCTGCCATCCTGATCGTTTGATATCTTGATGGATTCTTTGATATATGTACTCCCGTAGAGATTTTCCCATAGAATGCTCATCCGGGATTAGACTGTTGTGTTCTTCCAAGGCATGAGTGCCAAGAATTCCCAGTTCAGGGATATCAAGTTCCTCCTGAACATGGGAGGAAATCTCCATTGCATCTGCTGCGAAGGACATCTGTCGAAAGCGTCGATTGGGCCATTTTGACCATCAAATCTTCGGACGCCTTGAGACTCGCTCGGTCAGCGTTTTAGGATCTGTGTTTTATTTCATCCCCTGGCCTACATGCACATGCCCTTCCAGTCTCCATTTTGCAATCGACTGTTCAAATTCTTTTTCTTACTTAGAAGCGACTGTCTGGACAATGATCGGTCTGGGCCGAAGTCGCAATCTACAAAGTCAGGTGGGCTGGGCCGCTGGCGGTTGATGCTTGGCCCATGAGAACACGAGGTAAAATGACGATTTGCTTTGTCATTCCCCCTGCCTACACGGTTACATGTAGAGGGAGGAAAGCGGTGGCGGTAAGAATTGAAGCGTTGTTCGGGTCAACGAACAACAAAGCCACCTTCCTGGGCGCTTGCAACGCCAAGCAACTCGATGTTCAAATTCTTTCAACTACACCCTCTCTACCGTGGACTAAGTCACCACCGCCAGTGATGTTCGAGGTTCCCATTGAAGGAAGCTCCGTGGTGAGCGGAATATTGAATTTGTAATCATGGCTAGCTATTTTTAATACTTGAATCTTTCATCTGCTCCTCATTAAACGTCGTCGAGGCCGCACTCGCGGACCAAGGCTCGCTGTCCAAGTCGCTACCGTTCCGCTCGATCGCCGCCTCCAAGTAATAGTGGGATGACTTCCCCTGACTCGGCGCCGAGGACTCTATCTCAAGCGAATCCAGCCTGATGGGCTTCTGTGCCGCGTCCTTAGGCCACGACTGGGCGTCTGCTTGGTGGGACCTCAAAGAGTGCGAGCCAGTGTTGGCCATTGCGAAAACATGCCGTTGCTGGTGCTGGTGAGACTTGTCGCCAGCGGATGTGGCCCGGACGTTCCATGTCCGTGAAGACACGAGGACCAGGGCTTTCACGAAGAGGGGCCGTAAGGCTGGGAGGCTACTGCACATGACGGCGGCGTTGAGCTCGGCGCAGGACCAGTCTATGACGCCGACGTAGTCCCCTTTTGATTTGGCATACGTTAGCACAGGAGTCTAATCCTGTTTATTGGAATGGCCTTGAATGACGTACACGTAGGGTCGAACGTATGAGCAAAGGAAACAAGTTGTTTGAGTCGGACCATGCTAGCAACACATGCACTGGTTCGTCGCCGCGTCAGCTTCCCTTTCGTTACAGGCGATATCATGGACGGCGAATACTCACAAGGAGCCAAGGGCAAACATTCCCAATAAAGCAGCCTTCTTTTTCTTGTCTAGCTGGAGCCTCATAAGCTCCGGAACGGGGAGGACAATAAGGACAATATCCTCTAGAATACTGCAGGCCGCGCCGCCATAGCTGATAGCCGAGAGGTTGAGACATTGACTCGGGACAGACCGGTTCCAGATGGATTGAATCGGGGTACATTGGAAGATGATAAGAAGTAGGAACATGAGGCTGCGAGTAGTGAGGAAGATCAAGAAGATGTTGATCTTGAGGCGGAAGGTCTTGCCGGTGAAGACACGATAGTAGAAGCAGGCGATGGAAACTTTGGCAAATCCTCTGAACAATAAAACAGTTAATGATCGTCTTCCTCCTTTCTAGGTATTGGACCTTTGACGTACTGCACGAAAATATAGAGCATCTGCAAAACGTAAATGATCTACAAAGCATTGTGAGCAAAACCGACGACAAGTATAAAGTACATAGGTTGTACGATCTCGTACCTGCAGGATCATCTTGCTGTTTGCAGGATCGATATTCCAATAGTGATGTCCGAACCCCAAGTCACCATCTAGCCATTCATCCTGGTAAGTATTTACACCTTTGGTCGATCTGGCAAAAGAAAGGAGGAGCATATACTTGCGTAGCCGAGCCCGGATATTACTATCAATATTGCCTGCAATTACCTTATTAGACAGATTACTCTCATCTACATGTCATATAAAGATCGCAGACTTACCATAGCAATTAAAGCCGCACCGTCGTCCCACCACAACCTACTGGCGACTTGTATGCGGGCCACACATCGAAGAAGCACAACCACGAGAGTCATGGTGGGAAGGGCAACGGAAAAGAATTTGGCAGGACGTGCTTGCTCTTCAATGGGGTAGTCCTTGCACAATTCTTGAGAAACATTGACGGTGGCTTCATGGAATCTAGTCAGCGATAACCGCGTGTGACAGAGCTTCAGCGCCTGACTCTGACGTACCAATCTGGTCGTTGAAGTCGCATGACTGCTGTACACACTGCGAACTGCGCGCCTGCAATGGGATGTCGGTGCAGACGCAGTCTGTTATCTTGTCAATGGCGCAGTGGGCGGAATGGTATCCGTCGAGGAGGCATCCTATCTGTGATTCAACAGGAGGGTCAGAACATGTTCTCTTGCGGTCTTGATGCCTAGGTGACCTTACCGCGCAATGTGGGACTCTCGCCATGAGAGCCGTTATAGAGGATGAGTTATAAGATGTGGACGCCGGCTGGGCGACTGCGGCCAGAAGCAGCACGATACCGACCCTCAGGATTCGTTTCATCTCCATGATGGAAGACAGGCTCTGAAGCGTTTCACCCGGCGTGGTGAATAATCGGAGACCGCCCCTGTCTCTTCCATCTCCAGTCCCCCCCCCCCAAAAAAAAGGAACCCAAGGCCGGGCACGGCAACATCTTGTATCGGAGCCCGGGGTCAGGGGTTCGAATTGGGAAAACACCAGACGAACGCGGTCGCCTTTGTCGAAGTCTCTGGGCTAGCGCCCTAGCAATCGTACCATGCACTCAGCACTAGTCGGCGAGACAAGAACGCCACAGAACGCCTGGCCGATGGGATGAGTGAACGAGCGTCTGAGCGATCTCGGTATGGATGTGACAGGTCCCTAGAATCGACCCGGATCAACATGGTCCGTTTTAGGAGGATGAATGATCCAGTTGGCTCAATGGCTGACGAGCATTCAATTATCTAGATGATCATAAATCATCCAAGTATTCCAGATAAGCATTCAAACATTCAAACGAGCACCCAAGCTACCAGAGGACCCCTGAGTATCCAGAAGGTCTTGTAAGTATTCAAGATATACTAATAGAATTATCTCAAGCAAGAATCAAGTTGCTTGATGGTGGCGAGGATGATGTTAATGGTGGAAAAGATTTCTGGGATCTCTCAGCGTGGTCCCGTGACGTGACGATACTGCAATACTTGGCCACTTGCATTTGTCTCAATTGGTTCAACTAGGCGACCACTTGTGTTATCGGAACGCATTTCCGAACTAAAGCACGTTGGGAATGTAGGTCGTTATGGAAGGGGATAAACCAACTTCCCCTGGAGAGGCTGTATCTACACCTTGGATTTTGAGTTCTTGACCATCGTCGCGCCGGCCTATCTCTTCGTCTTGTATCCCTTATGTAGCAGTCCGTGCAAACGGGGGCTCTCGGGGCGAAGACAGGCATTTCCAGCCAATAAGAGACTTTAGCCACAACTCTAAACTTCTCCCGGTAGAAGTGCGCACGAGTCACATAGCGCACTTGAACACAGCCCGCACGGCACTTATAGCGCAGACACAGCGGTCAATTCCTAAGACTGTAGTTGGTTCATCCTGGCGTTGGGGAACAAGATGTGTACATACATACGTACCTACTTCGTACCTCACTGTACTTGACGTACCAAAAAACTTGCCTATTGTATGTCGATGTGGAATGTGTTGCAGCTCATCCCAGAAAGACGGAAACCAAATTCGACTTCTACTGTAGTATTGATCAGAGGATTGGGGAATTTTCGATATTTGATTGTGTGAAGAATCATTCGACGTTGTTGGGTTGAGCGCTGTCGAGAAGCTCCGAAACGCGCTACGTGGCACTAGCACGATCTACCGCGTGGCGTCTCTGCGCACGTCCCGACGCGATGGATCTCGAGCTAGATTCGACGTCCATCACCGTTGCGAGGGAGGCGGTGGCAGCGAGCGACGAGGACCTGCCATCACGAAGGGTGCGAAAGCCATCCGCGAAAGCCCAACTGAACCAGACTCATCAAGAGATAATCGACAATGCGACCGACGGAGCGACGGAGGTTGCTGGTGGTGGCCGGCGGACGACGACCAAGCGAGCCACAACCCTGGCCAAGGAACGCGCGAAACCCATAGAGGATGACGACAAAGGGCTGCTCCTGACGATGGGCAAGCAGGTCAAAGAGCTACACACAGCGGTCAAGATCATGTTCGATGCGTGGAAGAAGTCGGAAGCACGGAATAAAAACGTTGAGGCAGAGCTTCGCGTGGTCACTTCGGAGCTGCAAACAGTCAAGAGCGAGCTACAGGCCGTCAAAGGAGAGCTGCAAGCGATGAAAGAACGCGTGGAGGACGAAAGCGCCAAGACGAACGAAAACCTCGAAGCACTCGCAACAGTTGCTGCGACGCGGAACAGCCCAAGTGTGTCCTACGCGGACGTCGCGCGAAGCGGCTTAGGTGGGCAAGGTCGCGACTCGCGGGTAGCCACGGCGGGCAACGCGACGCTGCCGAGCCGCAGCGACCCCTTCTGTACGATCGATACATCAAGAGTTGAAGAAGGCAGCGACAAGCTCAACCCAGGCCGGATCCGGGCTGCGGTGGAAAAGGAGATGCGCGCGTTGGACGGACAGGGTAGCTGGCGGTGTCTGGCCGTCACGGTAGACCCAAGGAACGCGGATAGGATCCGGATCATTTGTCGCGACGATGCGGAGCATAGGTATGTCAAGCAGATCGCGGAGAAGAGCTTCGGCCGTGGAGCACGCGTGCTACGAGACGAACTCTATCCCGTGAAGATCGACAACGTGAAGCGAATTGAGGTACTGGATGAGAAGGGCAATGTCAGGGCTGAAGCGGCGGAGGCACTTAGCCGAGAAAACGAGACCACGGTTGCCAAGATTTCTTGGCTTAGCAAGAAAGAGATACCCAAGGCGTATGGGTCCATGGTCGTGTTCGTGACCAAGGCCGGTGATGCGCGTAGACTGATCTCCGAGGGCTTCTTCCACGTTGGAGGAGAGTCCGGCACGACGATGGCGTTTGAACGGCGGCCGCGCCCCCAGCAGTGCTACAACTGCCAGCAGATCACGAAGCACAAGGCGTACCAGTGCGTAAACCCCCGGGTGTGTGGACGATGCGCCAAGGTAGGCCACCACCACTCTGAATGCCGTGAGACGATCGTGACATGTGTGCCCTGTGGCGGACCGCACGAGTCGTTCAGCAAGAACTGTCCGAAGCTGTATCCGCGTTCCCATGAGTAGGAAGGTCCAGATCCTTCAGCTCAACGTGAGGAAACAGGCTGCAGTGCACGAAAGTCTGATGAATGATGAGGCGTTGCGCGACTTCACGGCCATAGCGGTGCAGGAGCCATGGGCGCGGAGGATAGAAGGTAAGGTCATTACGGTTCCGATGGGCAATAGCAGGTGGACGAGGATGGTACCAACGGAGTGGAGGGACGAAGGAAGATGGGGAATCAGGAGTTTGCTTTGGGTGAACAGAGACGTAGAGACAGAGCAGCTGCCGATAGCGTCCTCGGATATCACTGCGGCCATCGTCCGGCTTCCGGATCGAAGACTGATAGTGGCGTCGGTGTACGTGCCGGTGCAGAGGCCGGAGATGCTGCGGCAGGCGTGCGACCTGCTGAGACAAGCTATCACGAATGTCCGAGGAGGAACAGGGGAGAGGGTGGACGTGGTTCTGGTAGGAGACTTCAACTGCCACGACTACCTGTGGGGAGGTGACGATGTGTCGGAGGGCCGGCAGGGCGAGGCGGACCCGATCATCGATCTAATGAGCGAGTACTCGCTCCGCAGCCTCCTTCCGCGTGGCACGAAGACGTGGGAGAAGAACGATGCGGCAACGACGATCGACCTATCCCTCGCGTCCGAAGAGCTAGCAAGAACGGTGGTACGATGCGGCCTGCACGAGACGGACCACGGGTCGGACCACCGGGCGATCGAGACGACCTTCGACATCGCCGCGCCTGAGATGGAAAGCCGGCCACGGCTCCTCCTCAAGAACGCCCCATGGAAGCAAATCAATGAGAGAGTAGAAGCAAACCTAGGGCGAATGCCAACAGGAGGTACGGTGCAGCAACAGACGGATCGACTGATGTCTGTGGTGGTGCGAGGCAGTAGAGGCACTGACACCTACGGCCAAGCCATCACCGTATGCAAAGAGATGGTGGACGGCTGACCTCACCCAGCTCCGGCAGATCCATACCCACTGGAGAAACCGGGCGAGAGCGGAGAGAAGGGCAGGTAACAGTCAACCTGAACTGGAGCAACGCGCACGCTCGGCAGCCAAGCAATATCACGATGCCATCCGACAACAGAAGAAGAGCCATTGGGAGGACTTTCTGGCCGACGACGCCAATATCTGGAAGGCCGCGAAGTATCTCGACGCCAGTAAAGGGGCATCTTTCGACAAGATACCTCAACTTAAAAGGGCGGATGGTTCCCAAACGGGAGACGCCGCAGAACAGGCCGAAGAGCTGCTCTCCACATTTTTCCCTCCTCTCCCCAGCATGATCGAGGAGGAGGGGATCGGCCACAACGATCGCCGGTACCCTTCCCTAACCTCACACTGGGAGAAGTAGAGAGACAGCTCTTTGCGGCAAAGTCGTGGAAAGCACCGGAGAGGACGGTCTGCCGGTGGCAGTGTGGAAGCACACGTGGCCAGTGGTGAAGGAGAGGGTGCTTACACTCTTCCAGACCTCACTGGATGAAGGGGTGTTGGCCGAGGCAGTGGCGACACGCAAAGATCA